>NC_137225.1:21527823-21610323 GCF_949987685.1 Ammodytes marinus
CCACTCCTGCGTATAGGAACATGGTCGTGCTTTACAGGTGTTTAAGCTCCCTGGATCAGAGAGCGTGCCAAGCAGTGAGGCATTTCACTGTTGTCAAGTCGCATTTCAAATCCCATTTATTTTTTTATATTTACTGCTCCAGGGTCGACGCAATTACAGCCACCAGGTGCAACCATCCGTACAGGTGGGCCTTGCTCCAAATAAAAAAAAATTGCCAACTAAAATACCAACAGTTTGACCTCTGAAATGGCTTCTTGACACTGCAATGGTGCACACAGCATATGTACAGTATGATAACCATGGGTGATGATAGGATTTTTTTTTTGCATGTTTGACGGAGACTATATGATGTTAAATTGTCATACTGTGTTAGCGCTTAGCTTGGTATTTAAAGAGTAAACATAGGCAGGCCCGAATGTAATGGAAGCATCAGTCAACGGAGGATTCGGCAGCGGCAGCCAGACATTGTCCATTCATTCATCCATGCAGCTGCAGCGAGGAGGGGAAAATACAGTGGAAAAATAAGAAGTTCTAAACATGATGGGTGTTCCATTTTGAGGCAGAGATATTGCACCATTCCTACTGTATTCCACAGTCTGTCCACAAATGTACTTGCTTTACTTCAATTAATTAATTATGTACTTTTTTATAGATACTGCCCGACATGAAAGACTATTTTTAGTTCCCATGCAGTTTTTCAATGCCAAAACACTGGCATAACAGTTTGCACACACATTCTTCAAATGGCTGATGTATTGTTTATTGTATGAATATTTTTATATATTTATTTTATACACTGTATTTCTTTACTTTTTATGTATTGCTATGGACCAATTTGAGAGTCTGAAAAAAGAGACATGTTCGCCAAAAATGTAATTTTTCTGTGTACAGAGAACACTTAAAGCGGCAACGAGTAACTTTTAAATATCTTTTAAACAGCCTCATGTTTCCTCTCATAATCATAAATTACCTTTAACAGCAAACGAGACCATCAGTGCAAAGAAAGACGTTTTTATATAGTTTTTATTACTGCATTTGATCTGGTCGTACACCCAGTCCGATTTTCGGTTCACACGTGCATGCTCTATGGTCACATATCCGTATTGGTCACAGATTTCAGTGTGGCGCAGTTACGCGATTTGAGAAGCCTATCCCTCCAGTTGAGGGAAGGGGAGCGGGAGCCTTGTTTGAGACAGTTGTTTGTCGTCATAATGACTGATAACGGGGCTGAACCATAAAAGAAAAAAAGGAAAATGCAATGAAGAAAAGCGAAAAGGGAGAGTGATAGTCGGGCGGGAGGGCGTTGCCAAGCAACGTATACACAATTTCACGGCGGTAGCCTACTAAAACAAAGTTTACTTTGCCTCACCAGCATCATCAGATGACCATTATTCATCTGAAATAGTCATTATTTACAACATAAACACATTACCTCATCGTGATGATCGTGATCCATACTAACTAACTGCCATCTCTCGTTCATTCGCTTTGTGTGGGGACACGGACTCGTTCAGCTCCGTGAGAGGTGACAATGCATCAACTCATTGCAATCAGGTGTGTTTAGCACTTACTGGCATTAGTTGATGCTGTGTCACCCATAGACTCACGGAGCCGAAAAGAGTCCGGTGCCCTCACACTTTGCTTTCAACACACGGACACGCACCATATTGCTTCCTGATTATTTGAATCTGAACGCCCTGCACGAGCTAGAAAACAGCTTCACGACAGCTGGCGTCGTAATAATACTACCGCTTTTGTTCAAAGGTGTCGCCAACGTGCCGACTTACTCGTAGTGGCTTTAAGTGAAACACACTGCTGCTCATGCAAGTCATTTTTCAGTGAATTGATCCCCAGTGGCCTCCAGTTAGCATGGGACTAGAATAATAATTTAACAGAATCTGAATATGATCTAATATAAAAATGAAACAGGTCAAATCCAAAAAGATATTCAGGGAGATGTTTTGGCTCTATTGGGATACTGATTGCTCTACAGGCATTTGGAGAGACCACGGAGGAGAGAGACCTCCCTTTTTTTGTTTTTAGGTGATCTAGGAGATCAGACACAGATGTGCAGGTGATTAAAGGGGTTGAGAGGCAGATGGTTTCAATGAGCAAAGAGAGGATTATGTGCATTTCAGCCCTGACTCCCCCAAATGATTCTCACCCGTTCACTTCACTAAAGATGTTATTTAAAGAAAATATGTTTACATGATAGTAAGTGTAAAAGATAAGGAGCAGTGTTTTCTCATCATGTTTCAGTGGTCACTGGCCTTTAGATCATCTGTAGCATGTTGCAGTACATACTTGATGAAGGGGTTCCTTGTTATCACTGCAGACCATATATGTTTGATGCTACAAGACCAAAGAAAATTAATCAATCCAAATATATAATGGAAAAAGCAAATAAGGAAACATAATGTGGGTGTACCTGCAGGTCAGCTTCTAACTATTATAATCAAAAATGTAAAAGCTACATTTTATACACCAAGTAAACCTTTTCAGTTCCTTCAGGCTATGTGAGGGTGCTCTGTCTAGCTAGCCAGCCAGAAAGCTAATCTAATCAAAAGCCACACCATGCAAATCCTACTGCTTACGGCTAATGCTCATTCTGCTCGATAAACGCTATCCAAACACTAAAACTAAATCCTGTGTGAAATAAACAGTTCCAGTTCAAACAGCTATAGAGCACAAATGTATCAAGTGCATCGCGTGAAATTTCAGAATCAACTTCTTATATCTTATACGGCTCCCAGATGGCGCAGAGAAAGTGATTTAATATCAGTATTTACGCTGTAATAGAACACCAATTAGTGTTCGATTCAAATCCATTGGTGCATGTATGTGCATATTCATGAGTGTGTGTACAGGTGTTGCCGACACCCATCTCCCCCCTTTCTCAGCCGTTCATTCCACTGATGTTAAAGAAAACATTGCTGGTAAACACACTATTTCCCTATGTGGACAGGAGAAAATATTCACTGGGTTTTTTTTCTCTTATACTGTCATCCGTCTGCCAAGTAGTTTAACATATCCACAAATCTTTTTTTTTTCCTCACAGAGCGAACACTGTTCAAACATTTTTGTACATCATCGCCTTCTAAGGTTTTACAGTGTGAGAAATGGGGTCAAGCAGTTTGTTGAAAACGAGATATATCTTTGAATACAATTGTACATCAGCCTCTCCTGAGATTCTCGTTCGCAACGTTCGATACGACGTAATTTACAATTGAAATAAACACGTCTGTCATAAAACTAAAGCCATCCATCACCATTGTGCTTCAAGTTCCTTTCTACACTGCCACGTGTAAACATGCTGATTAAGAAGTTTGGGCTTCTGGGATTTTAGCTATTTATGAAAGCATACACAGTGCAATCAAATAGTTTATTGTAATTCAAAGTGCATGTTCTCTTCTCACGCCCAAAAACGTCCCTCTTTTTCACAACAATAACTTGAAGCTGATGCAACAAAGGGAAATGAGCTATACAGTTTACATGTTAGGAAAATCCCTCAGTACTCAAATAAATGCCTCTTCTGCTTAGCATCAAAATGTTTGGTGACATACATACATGTATATGAAAAAGGAGACATGATGAATCAATTACCAAAAGTGTTGAGTTTACAACAAAAAGAGTTATCTCAGGAGACAGGGCCGTCCTTGTGCGCACACTTTTGGAGAATGTTCAGGAAAAGACAGACAAATTGGAGCCAATTGCTCACTGTCAAGGTGAGGAATCGTCTTTGGGAAACCTTTGGTCCTCGCGAGTGAGCAAGTGTGAGTGCTGGATGGCGACTCATCCAAATGTCTGGTATTAACATCTGACTCGGGACAGCCCAGCCCTTTTCCTCTCTTGTGTTTCGCTGCCCCGACTAAAAGCCCCCTTCGGACCATAAATAATCTCCATCGCTCCAGTATCCAGTATTTCCATTCAGATCTCAAAAAGATTATTTAACATCGATCAGAAATCGTTTTTCCAGATGGGGGAGACAGAATTGAAGCACAACATTTTGACTGAAACATATTTGTTGTTTTCCCCTCATGTTGCAGACAGGATGCATGGAGCAGAGATTTGTTTGGGCCCAGAATTCAGAGCCTGACTTCAACACCATGTAGTGATGTGTGAAATTAAACCAAGTTGTGCAATTATTGAAAGAGCAAGGAACTGGGCCGGCTATTCATGGTATTAATGAAGGTGTTGGTGTATTGTGTCCAATGACAAATTCTGGACATTTTGTTTCATTATTAACTAGTTTCTTGTCCTTGAAGGTCACTGTAGCTTTTGTCATGCGACAGGGAGGGAGTGTTGCAATCTAGAATCTCACTACAAGATGCCGATAAATACTTCGATATTACACAATGTACCTTTAACATGACATGGTGTTATTTAGATAGCATTGCTAAGTTGGCAGATACTAATGACAAAACATGAATTAGACAAAAGACAAAAATCTCAATAAAATGACTTCAGAACACGGACCCAGTGAACTGCAACTGATCTTCATGATTTATTTTAGAAAATATTCAATGACATTATTTAAATAAAAATTATTGTTGCTTGACTTGGTCCTGTAGCCCATAGCATCTGAATATATCATTAACAATGCAGGCCTTACACGACTTCCATCCACTTTTAACATTGGCAGTAAATTAACCAAACTTTACTACCAATGTGCCTCTGGTGTGTACATTGGCCTACCATATTTGAGTGAATAAC
The DNA here is from genome assembly GCF_949987685.1 of Ammodytes marinus. NCBI lineage: Eukaryota > Metazoa > Chordata > Actinopteri > Uranoscopiformes > Ammodytidae > Ammodytes > Ammodytes marinus. The sequence goes on from NC_137225.1 coordinate 21,532,537, forward strand.
AACTGTTCTTTTACGACGTTAAAACTAATGTTGGGGTGAATTGTGTAAATTGAGACCACATCTTGTCCCTCACAAATAGTCGTATAGTCTCTTTTAAACGTTAAGATTGATTACGTCTGATTATTTCCTGACCATAAAAAAGTAGTTCCTTACACTTATTCAAACCTAAGGTGCAACAGATCAAACACTGAACGTTGTTGACCTGCAGAAAGGTTGCAAGATTGGAAAATGTTATTATGGGTTGTTTTGGAGAAGACATAAAAGCAGCGAGAGGAAAGCTAGGTTTGGAAATAGAGTGTAACAAGGTTTGGAATACGAAATGGTCAAGCATCTGCATCAACTAACTACTTCATTCCTGGGCAGAGGTATCAGTGCACTGGCATATTTCTGGGATCTTTCCGAAAGTGATGTTTTCGGGAACTTTTTAGCCTTACTCCTCCACTGTACCAACCCTTTTTACCTCATGGAACACAAATGATGTTGACGTATAATTTTGACTGGAATGATACTCCTTCCATTTCCCTTTCTTATGCAATTGAACGCGTTTTGCCAGTTGTGTCACAGATTGAATTGGTAACTTGGACAAACTTGAAGTCTTATAAAAGGGGTCAGTCCTTTTGGTGCTTGCAGAAACGAGTGACGATCAACAGCAATGCCAGCTGAGGTCAATACCCAAAGTCTGTCCCAGATATGATCACCGGATCTACGTCTTAGGTTGGCCTTCATAGCTGGAAAGGCGTTGGCAAGAAAGAAACAGCTAGACCAAGTACAAGTTGTGTTGTAAACCAAGGGCGGACGCAAAGCTCTTTTTCTTTAAATCGGTCATATTCTATGACTAATCAGTACAAGAGTCGCCAAGTTTTACGGCCATGGGAAATCATATGCAATTTCTTAATAGACGTGCTCCTTTTACAATTTGGAAGTGTGTTATCACTCAAATATGATTACGACGCTGTAGAAATGCACACACACACACAAAACCCACAGACACACACACACACCTGTTCACCCAATGACGTCACTAGAAATAATCAAAAACAAAGAGGCCTCTTCTCCTAACCGCCCAGTCTCGTGGCTTCTTTGTTCTTTGTGTCTGGAGTAGGTCCAGAATTCTGAAGCAGCATTAAGTTGACTGTCACCACTATATTGCACCCTATGATCTACCCATCCCTACTTCAAGGTCATGCCTCAGCACATATGGTGGTGTGTTATTGGTAAGAGCATGACGAAACTCACCAAAAACACTCAACTTTCAGCAAGCATGGTCTGGATCTGTCTTCTCTTCTTACAATTAAGCAGGTGATAGAGTTTCCAGTTCTCAACTTTGACAGCCAATAAAAAAAGTGGATGTCTGACTGGCTGCAGGCAGATGAGACAATGGTTTATTTCTTTTGAGCAGAGGTCACTACTGGGTCGAGGTTTTCATCAGTACAGCTGACTGTAACGACTAATTGACTTCCATAAGGGCTGGGATTTACAAAAGGCAATTTACAACACATTGATTAGTAACAAAAAAATGATATGATACGCAAGAAAATCATCTCTAGCACCTCAACATATCTAAACCCTGAAGAGAAAAATAGGGCAACCAGCTTTGGCTTGATTTATTCACCGCTTTATAAAACGATTTGTTCCAAAGTTTTATAGATTTATAGGTTTGAAAGAGTGTAGACCAAATTGTACTTTCTGAGCCAGGAGAAGAGAAATAAATATATCCACCTCAGCACAGGAGGCATTAATAACATATTGAAAAAGCCGGTGTGATGCTTTATTGCAGGTATGAATCATTGTCAAACTCATATCTACCCATATTGGGTACCTGGAGCATATTCCACAAGCCACGCTACACTTGAAATCAAAGTATGTTTCTAGGAAAATAGAAATGTATTGGAAGAATTGGCTGATCCGAAATTATAGCAACAACAAAAGTATCAGCAGGACTTTGCACTGAAACATAACACTATCCTAATGAAAAATGCAAAGACAGTATGGTGTTTCTTTCTCTGGGAAGAAGAACAGTTGTTAGATGGCGTTTAGATTCAATACTCAAAATGTATATTAGCAATATAATAAGATTCATGCAAGACCCTTAATGAGTCAGAGGGACTCATGGGGAAGCTGTATGAGGAGTAAATATTAAATAAATTTTAAATCTATTCACACATAGGACAGTATGTGTCATAAAATGAATCAATCCTAGAAGAGCTAATGAAAAGTTACCAGTCTTGGAAAAAAGCGTACAGATTTACATAGTGTATTTTTACATTATACATTTTACTTTTCTTGTTTGATAAGTTAATGTTTTTTTTTTTTTGGTTTTTTTTAATATTTTATTGAATATATTGTCGGAATAATTATGTATCAAGTTGCCAGTACTGATGGTTCACCATTCATAGCTTCCCGAGTTAAACATGGAAGTTGAAAATGAAAGGTATCTACCACAGAGAAATGTTGCAACACCAGCCTCAGCTCTTTGGGAGGCCAGATAAGCTGGAATGTATGAACGCCTGCGAATCTACCAACAACTGAACAACAGACATCATCATCAAGGCCTTCATGGCGGGAATGTCCATCTCAGAATGATACTTATATCCAAATCGTCTACACTTTGATTCAGATCCAAACGAGAAAGACATTTTTTTGACTTTTTGTAATTATTATCTTTTTTTTTTCATTTTAGGGACTGATCTCTGCAGTGATGGGTTGTGTTTGTATATTCAAACTCCCTGCACTTTCCACCGTGGTGAGCATGTTTGTTGTTTTTTAGTTTGTAGTGTGGTTAATTGCTTCATTATGCCCATGATGTAATACACACACACAAACCTGACATCTCTTTTCACAGACAACACACACAGAAAGTTGTTTTCATGGTGTTCCTCTTCCACCGACAGCCTCTTTTGAATTTCCATTACACACTCCAATACATGAAGAGGGACATGGAAATAATTAGTGCTTTCGCTGGACGTCATCCTCAGGTTTTAGTAGCTGTTTGTCCACTCTGATTAGTTTCAAATAGAGGAGACCAGAATAAGCTTTTTGCTGAATATATTTGGGAAGGAGGATTGAGGTTCTTAGTGGAGTCCATGTTTTATGTTGTGGAGCAAAGGTAATGAAATGTAATCCTTTCGCCTGGCTGGGTCATAAAAGTTGAATTTACATTAAGGGGTACTACAGTACATAAAAACAGTAGGGATCGCTATGAAGCTCATTTTAGGGCCCTCTTTTTGGATAATCGTTAGACTGAAATTCTTAACAGTCATCTTATGGTTTAGTTTCTGTCTGGTTGCCAAGGTACTGTCTACAACAGGAAAACAAAAGCATAATTTGTCATTATGTAGGCCTACCATTTTGACCCGTGAGTTTTTCATTTCATATTTTCACCCAGTCTTCCAGCTACAGTCAAATTGGTTCCATTTAAGCACTGAACAAACTGTGTGGTTCTGGTTGCCTTGTTTACCAGACCTCAACCACTGAAGTGGAAGTTCAGAAAATGCTCCATTAATTTAAAATCTACTCTGAAGCCAACATAAACTAGAAGCCCTTGAAATACTTGGAAAAAAAAATCTAAATTCAGACATGAACATTTCCTTAATAATTGATAAAACTGAGGAAAGTTTGTTATTTTTGGTAACTAATCAACCTATTTAGTTGTTAAGCTATGATGCCATGCTTTTTTCTATAGATAGATAGATAGATAGATAGATAGATAGATAGATAGATAGATAGATAGATAGATAGATAGATAGATCATTTACATTGTTTTAATGTGACTGGAAAACCTTTTATTTGCCAAGTGATACTTTACCAATTGGCAAACTTTGTCATACATTACATGTCAAAATCTCCAATGGTTTATTCCTTCAGTAGTTGCTAATTTTTAGACCCACAATTTCTGATGAAGGCAGCATCAGACTCCTCAGAGGGCTCGGAGCATCAATACTAAAAAAAATAAATATAAATTTTAGATCATCATTCTCCAACAGGGGTTTTTCCTCTGGCTTACTCGCCTGAGATTAGGCCCTTTTCCCAAAGAAACTCGATCTCAGGCCAAAATCTGTTGTGTTTTGGGTTGCCAAGTTTGGTATTGAACTGAGCGTATATTTCCAAACAATCCCAGTCATCCACACTACTGTTTTTGCCAGGCATTGTCCTTTTGTCAGGCATTTTGAAAATAGATTTCCACTAAACATCTGTGTTGCTGCGGTTCTGATTCAGCTGAGTTTGTTTCGTTAAAGGATAAGAGGTCATATGCCACTATACTGGCTGATATTTCTTATTTTTTTTGGCTATTTCATTCAAACCAAACTCAGTTTTTTAGATTTTCTGGAGATCATCTGTCAGCTTGTAACAAGGTGAGCCCACGGGTTGCCAGGTCTGACGCTGGAGGACCACATTTCTTTCCACATGAACCCCTGATGCTTTATCCTGTGCTGATCAAACGACATGCCTTTGGCTGCCGTTGTTTGACAGGGAACACACATGGGCGCAGTTAGTGAACAGCAAGTCACACACACTCGTAAAAAAAAAGAACAATCAATGAGTCCTGGGTTTTTGTACCTTTTTCCTGCCCATAGCCCAGAGTAAGCAGATGTTAACGGCTAAAAGAAAGGTGACTTTACCCACCACCGGCTGTACTCCATTGTTAAAAATGTTTCCACCTGCAGACCTTGAGAAGTCCTTCAAAAGGCTGTAAAACTTTTTTTTCCCCCTCTAAGAGGTACCTGCTTTTGCTGAGTTAGTTACCGAGTCTGGCCAATATAACTACATGAAAGTGGAAATTGAGTTAACGAAAAAACCCAGGGTTCACCTTTCAAGAGCAGCCTTTTAGTTCATTATATAAAATGTGACTTTGATTGTATAATCCTCTTCAAGTGGCAAGCGATTTAAGGCTTAATTGATTCAATTTGAAGGAGGGCATTAGTTGAGTCATGGATACAGATGGTTATGCAGTACAGTAGTGTAATTGTTCCCCAGCCTGACCCAGACTTTCCACCACTTTAACAATAACAGAGTCATTAATCTCCTGTATCCCATCTTATCTCTCGGGCCAGAGACCACCAGCTAATACCTCACCATCCACATCCTGGTGTGTGTGTGTGTGTGTGTGTGTGTGTGTGTGTGTGTGTGTGTGTGTGTGTGTGTGTGTGTGTGTGTGTGTGTGTGTGTGTGTGTGCGTGTGTGTGTGTGTGAAGGGAAATATGGGCTAGATGAGGGAGTCTGCTATTGTACACTGCAGGCTATTTATCTACATTAGCCAGGGATTATATCATCTCATCAGTCAGTGTTATCTCCATATTGAAACAGATGTTTAACACTTATCTGTTCAAATAACCTACTGTGTATTGGGCCATCAATGGCTGCCATCGATGCTGCTAGCCACTGCTGCTTAAAGCAAGGGCATTGACGAAGTACCATTTAAAAATCTTTTTTAAATGTATTATGTTCCCTTCAAGGACTCTCTCTCTGCTGTTGAAAGCAACCTTTGAAAGTTAAATTTTATTGAATTAAATTGTCGCCAATTTTGGCTAAAGACATTATACTTCTTCTAATGTAATAAAATGGAAATGTCAATAATTCAATAATGTTATGAATCCTTCAGAGATATCCCCACAACATGTTCCGGATCAGAAGGATGTGCATGTGTTTTGCCCAGAGCTTTTTCAATCCAGGTTTTCCAACCACAGGTCTGGTATAAAATGGCAAGACATCTTAATTATTTATTTGTATTTTTAGTACATGTATTATTATTATTATTATTATTATTATTATTATTATTATTATTATTATTATTATTATTATTATTATTATCATCATTATTATTATTATTATTATTATTATTATTATTATTAATATTACCATACATGAGGAGTACACCTAAAAATAAAAAATTACAAAAATTAAAAAAGGTCATGTCTGTTATAATTTCTTCCCATCCTTTTGACCCTACACCGACGGCGACACATTGTTCCTCTATAGTGGCAGGATTACCCACAATGCTTTACCTCCCCAGCGTTTGATCCATTTCTCCAGGGATCCTACCTACTACAGGCAACCATTTACCTTTGTCTTATATTTAAAGAAGAAACACTAAATGCATTCCTTGGAGACCCCTACCTACTCTTTGAAACCTGGAGATAAATTGCCTCAGAGATTCACAAAGAGCTTTGGATGTGACTGAAGTCCTTTTCAAATCCCCTTGGGTTTAATTAAGTTGCTCACCACAGATGACAACAGCAATGTCAATGAGAGTTTTCCATTGCTTTGTAACTAAATCCTTAATTAACTCCATTATCAAGATGAAGACTTTTCAGTGGATTTTAGATGAAAAACTATGTTAAAAGCTACAATTACACTACAGTCAGGTTGACAGCTCAGCATCTAGTAGGACTTTGAGTTGAAGCCAAAATTTAATTAGGAACATACTGGCCTCCTCCATTTATTACTCAAAAGCAATTCATGGAAAATAGATATAAAAACAATGATTTATCTTATTCTGTATAACACTTCATTACGTCAAGAGGCACCTCACGTCCCTCTTTCCATTATGAATGCTCTTTGTCTCTTTTATTCTGAGACACACTTTCCTTCAAATGCAAATACTCCTTTTATGTTCCCTGGTTTCACTATGTATTTCCATCCGCCTTTATCTCATTCATCAAGACAAAAATAATATTAGCAGGAGTCATTTGTTTTTATACAGGGTGGCAACTTGGTGACACAATCTCAAACGCAAACAAAAAAAAAGCATTATTGCCTCATCCAAGAAGAAAAATACAGGTGTGATGAGATTTAAAACCTCCATCACAATGATTAATGTAACCCAAGAAACTGGGATATTATTATTATAGAAGAAAGGGGGGCATGTGAAGAGACATTGCTTGGATGTAAACCCATAGGACCACCAAACTTTCTGGTTGAAAATCACACATTTGCATGTAAACACAGCATGATAACTGTATATTGAAATGGATGAACTCTCTACCAGTCACCCCAAAACATATCATTAACCCCTCTCTCTCTCTCTCTCTCTCTCTCTCTCTCTCTCTCTCTCTCTCTCTCTCTCTCTCTCTCTCTCTCTCTCTCTCTCTCTCTCTCTCTCTCTCTCTCTCTCTCTCTCTCTCTCTCTCTCTCTCTCTCTCTCTCTCTCTCTCTCTCTCTCTCTCTCTCTCTCTCTCTCTCTCTCTCTCTCTCTCTCTCTCTCTCTCTCTCTCTCTCTCTCTCTCTCTCTCTCTCTCTCTCTCTCTCTCTCTCTCTCTCTCTCTCTCTCTCTCTCTCTCTCTAACACACAAGCTCCCAGTCACACCGGAATGCGATCTCAACAGGCACAATAAATTCCTGCTCCTGCCGTAATATGTGGGACGCCACTGGTGCCAGCTGTCATCTGAAAACCTTGAGCTTTTCCAGATTGTGAGCATTCCTCTGGACCCAAGACAGCTCAAAGTCTCCCTCTCTGCTATCTCTTAATGGTATAAATATTGCTGTGTCAGAATGCAGTGTGAAAGGGTCAAGGTCCTTAAAATGACCCCCTGTAGGCTCAGAAAAAAACAATTAGAGGGACGTCACACGCAGCAAGAAGTAAAAGTCAACGTTTAAGGCTTAATTAATAAAATTATGTGTACTGGGACTAGCAAATTCATGACCAGAAGAGAATGCGGATGGGGAGAAAAGAGGGAAACATGTGTCTATGTATGCCTTTTTTTACGAAGCAATGGCTTCTACTTCTGCCTAACATTTCACACTCCATCCATTGACAATCTCAGCCGAGCGACTCCTACCAGCACATTTTGTGACAAATGGCAATCTAGAATGACGTAAACATAGCATGAATTCCAATATGATATTTCAGAAACGTATAATAAATCAGAACTGTATCTGATCTAGGAGGACATATTAAAGTGGCCACAATCAGAATTAGAAGTCTCAGAATGGCCATCGTTTTTGCTATTCACACTTTCATTAAAAACCCAGGTCTGAGCCAGATATAGTGCCTATAGTGGCCTGGCCCTGATCAGTGGGGGTGTTGAGGATTTTAGGAAACTGCTACCATGAACAAACACACTTCCTACTGTTGAGAACACCAAGGAATCTACACACACACACACACACACACACACACACAACCCCACACACACACACCTTTCTGTAAGTCAGGCCTGCAATTGTAGTGGCTGACACACAAATGTAAACCAGACCTCAGCTGGGTGGCCGGGGGAGGGAGGGACGCCCTTCCGGCAGAAAAAATAACTACTGTTTAATGTGTGTTTTACTTTGCTTTGATGTTGAACTTTGAGGAGGGAAAAGCAAATAGGGAATTAGTCTGGTGATTTAGAAAGTTGAGGGGGAGAAATCACTGTGTGTTTAAAAAGGAGCTGATTCTCTTTCCCTTCTTCACAATACTCACATTATTTTATGTTAATTCTTGCATCACAATCAGTTTACTTCTTTAAATGAATTTTACATATTTACAATTTGATCATACATAAGATACAAAAGTTGATCCGCAGATATTCCAACAACGTATTTATGAAAAACGTCCGATACAAATTGCTGGCCATTCTTTTATCAAGAAAGAAAAATGAAGTTCCAAAGGGAATTCAAGTACCGTTCTCGTGGCCCGGCCCCTCTTTCCTTTAAACCGTGTGTGTGGGCTTTTAATGGATGAAAAAGGGGATTATAATTGGTAGCAAAGCAGAGCACACTACAGCCTTTCTATTTCCCAGAAGAATGACTTTGAAACCGAATCCCAATAGTCTAGACGGGCCGTCAAAATCAAAGAAAATTTACGAAAGAAAAAAAAAATCCATTAAAACTCATCAGTGGAGATGTCGTGTGCGAGCAGAAGATGGACGACTTTAAGACAGACATTGTTTGAAAAAGAAGGATTCTCGAAGGTCTTCTTGGATGAGTTGCGGTTTGTTTCACTGGAAGAGCAGTGAAATCCTGACAGTTTTATTTGCCATTAATCCAGTATTCACACAGACATCGGTAATTGATTGGCAGTTATAGTAATGAGATGACTTTCAAGTGTCAAAACCCCCTGTCACTTCCATTTGGCTGAGCGTAAAACAAATATGTCATCTCCTCCGCTGAACAGTGTGTAATCAGAAACCACAAACTAGCCTCAAGACATGTCTGCGGTGAGTCACGGCCAGTGATGTATTTGGACATGTGATCGTGGAAAGACTATGACCTCAGAAACAGAATCTTACTTGTGGTTTTATAGTATGTAGGGGGAATGTAGCTTGGTTTGTAATAGATACATTAACTGTTGTACTTGTAGGCCTTTTAAGACGCTTTCACATGTGTGGTTCAATTTAATCAAATGTGCGTTCCTTTCCAACTTTGCTACGGTTCGTTTGGGCAGGTAAGAACACAGCAATCGTACTTGGTTGTGCACTAAAAGTGGACCCAACAAGCGTGGTACACTTTTAAACTGTTTTGGGGTCCGTTTGTATTGATTGGACTTGATTCTGACACAAATGCAGAAAGCCCTGAGTATTCTTGGACTAAACAGGCTCCCGTAGCCAGCAACGCCATGCGTTATGGGATGAGGAGGACGATTTACTTCCTGGGGTTTCTTTTTAGTTTTCCCGCATGGAAATCCAAGCAGTTCAAGAGAAAGAATCTGACCAATGGGTGAAAAGAACGTTCTCATGTGGCTTATCTCGCTGCATTTTGGTCCACTTCACAACTCGTCAAATGATTCGGACCAGAGAAAACAATAGGTGTGAAAGAGAACCAGACCTGTAGAAAAGCAAATCAATGTATCATCTGGTGTGAAACTAACTTAAAAGAGAATATTAGGGGTGAAACTGCCCTTACAGTCATAATGATCCAAAGGACCCGGCCATAACATCACCAGCTAGCATCAACAAGTAATGATGTCTTTCAACTGAATTTAAACAGATAGTTATCTAGCTATAGCTGGTCCCACTGGGAATAAAGACTCTTTTTAAAAGTTCCTAATCTGTTCTAATAGGAAGCTGCACAGTGATGAGCCACATTATCCGACTCCCTGTTTGTCTGCTGGGTTTTTCCAGTTCCACCTCCAAGAGGAAGCAGCAGCAGGAAAAGCAGATAGGGACGGAGTGGGACGACACAGGTGGTCCCTCCATTCGACTGGGGAGGGGGGGGGGGGGGGACGCCACGTACGAAAGCACATGCGGAAGGTATGCTTTTACTATGGACACTGATGTCACTCATTCCCTAAATCCCTGAACATAACCAAAAAAAACAGCACATACAGGCTGCCCCATTACCTCTGTCTCTACACACTGTCTAAAAATCATGAAAAATGCCAAATAATAAAAATCATACTATTAAGAGAGAGAGAATTGAGAATTGTAGTCCGAGCCGCACACATAGAAAATGTCCCAATACACACTACTATCAATACAGTGTTTAGTGTTATGTAAAATAAATTGTAGCTGCGGCTGTTCTGGTCCATTTAAATCCCGGCAGTTGCATGGTGGTGGAACACAACAAGCCACAAATATTCAATAGAAAACCTCAGGGTAACATGTGGACAACATATCTAAAAAGGAACTAAGGGTTGAAACTGGCTTCATCATGAAGTAATCGGTTCACCATTTAATACCTAATATGCTAAACGTCTCAGAAAATTGTTCATAGGGTCTACCACTTCCTTTTGTCTGACCAACAGTCAACAGAGAGAAAAAGCTGAAAAATGTCAAAATAAAAAAATGTCAACTCTGAACCACACACACACACACACACACACACACACACACACACACACACACACACACACACACACACACACACACACACACACACATTGTGACATTCGAATCAAACAGTATGAGTGCATGTAACAACACTCTTATCATCTACTACATGCTTTGTACATAATACAATTACCTAGAAATGGCTCAAAAGCAACAACCAAGACTTCTGCAAACTAAGCTACTAGCCAGTGCACCAAAGGAGACATTCCTCATTTATAGTGTTTGTGCAGACAGCAGGCAGTAACACAGCAGCGTCCAGGTAAACAAAGCACAGTACATCCAAGCAATACCAACTGAGTGAAATCAACAACTGCTAGGTGAGCAATCCTTTAGCAGAGGAAACCCCACAGGAACCAAGAGCCTGAGCAGACACAGGCACAGTCAGAAAGACAAAGAGGGTAGACTGACTCATGCAATTTATAGACAAGGCCATTCTCCTTTCCTTCAAGGAGGCAAAGTGGTTAATATCCATCACTTCATGTCATTTTTACTGCACTTTCTGCTAGCAATGTGCACATGAGAGCTAGGAGCATTAGCAGCTAACTCTCTATCAAGTTATGGTATTACATTGACTTATTAGCTTATTTGTTTAAAGTGCTACTAGCTTAGCTTTTCACAAAAAAGTGTCAACAAGCGGTTGGTCGATACCTGATATTTTTTAATAACAGGATGTCAACATTACCTGGCCCCTTCTCAGCAGACTTGACATGACTCCACCACACCAAGTGACTGGAATGTAGTACCAACTGCAAACCAGAAGGGGCACTGTAACAAATATCTTTATTAAAATGTCATTCGTTGGTTCAAATATTAGGAGGAAGGCCCTGACAAATTTAAGATCCAAATCCTGTATTCAAGGGGGCAACCGTGTGCGGCAGCTGTGTTTTTGTGAGGACATTTTGCACACTGAGAAGTATGAATCTGTGGCGGATACACATTACAGTGCCTGTAGCAACGTATTGACATATTTTCAATGTTTTTTTTCAGATTATATAACAGGTTCAGAGTTGTATGTACTGTCTCCCTCTCTTACCGTGGGGTGCTGCATATCAACAATCATTCATGCTGTGTGCATTAGAGCAGGTTTGCAAGCATTGGATTTCTTAAACGTGTACGTGTGTGCGTTTGTGTGTGCATGGAATCTTGCTGGAACAATGTGGGTGTATGTGTTTTATTGTGTGTGTGTGTGTGTGTGTGTGTGTGTGTGTGTGTGTGTGTGTGTGTGTGTGTGTGTGTGTGTGTGTGTGTGTGTGTGTGTGTGTGTGTTTGTGTGGCTGTTTGTGTGACTAAGCCTCTTCCTTTCTTTCATTTATATTGTTTGTTCCTGTTTACTCTCCGAGCGTCTCCAAAGTGCAGACAATTAAAGGCAGGACCACTGCAAACACCAGCACAGGAAAAACAGATAAAAACACCATCCCTCTGTCTTAAATCAGAAAGCAGTTTTTTTTTTAATCAAGAAAAGTATTTTTTCTATAATTCATCACAGGGATCTGATACCTTTTAAGGTAGTAGTAAGTAAGTAAGTAAGTAAGTAAGTAAGTAAGTAAGTAAGCTTTATTTATATAGCGCCCTTCACAGACCAGGGTCACAAGGCGCTTCACAATACACATTTTTTATACATACACTCAAACACCGATGGCAGTAGCTGCCAAGCAAGGCACAATATGAAGCAGCACTGGCTTGACATAGTATTTCAAAGGGTTATCCACTATCAACAAGAATGTTCTACTTTTGATTATTCGTAACCTTATCTCACACACAGATCACATAATAAATCAAGCTAATCAAACTGCGCCCAATGCTGTAATGTTATTTTTTTTTTCTTTAAGTTTCTTCTCTTTATACGGTAACGGTAGGCCTACAGCATGTGGAAGTCATAAAATTGTCCTAAAACATAATATTGCCCAACTGTATGTTTACTCCATTTGTCTAGACATAGGTATTGTTTGGTTGGTATTTTAATGTCATTGCTTCCAGCAGCTTTTGATAAACACCATTACCACAAACCCAATACTGGGAGCTGTAGAAACTCATTTTTACATTTCAGATAGGCCAAGGAAAGAAAGAGATTGCATTCAGACATTGAAGCTAGCATTACAGACGTTAGCCAAGATGGGATATCAATACTTTAGCTTTCAAGAAAAAACTTTAAAAAATATATTGTAATCTTGTAATCCAAGATTATATGACATTGATTACATGATCTTACATGACATATCATTTTGGCCTGGTGTTTTTTTTCTACCAGACTGAACATGACTACACATGCAGTGGTTTAACCGTTTAATCAAATACAGTACTCCTATTCATTTCAAACAAATGGATGTTTCTCTAAAATCTGCAACACTGGAGCAACATTCATCATCACTTTTCTAAAAGTCTGAAACCGAAGACTTTTCATGGGAGGGAGGGGGTGAAGCTAATCTAATTAAATACACTATGAACTCTAATGTATGGACTCAGGAAACCCATTTGCAGATGTTTTCCTCAGACAGTGAAAAATCGGGGAAAAAGTCCTGGAAATGGACCGTCTCTACGGTGTTGGAGCCATTGACTTCCTGTCGGTCTTGGTATCAGTTGACCCACTTCCTTTTGTTAACACTCATTCTAAAAAGAGACCCATATCCATACAGGGATCTTTAAGGCACATTTAACCTTCCAGAATATGGGATGTTATTATTTGTAATATAGGTAATGCTTCGGCAATAAATCAGTTTTATAATTTTTTTTCTTTTTTTGTATAGCCCAATATCACAAATAGACATTTGCCTCAGTGGGCTTTACATTCCATACAGTATGACACCCTGCCCCTACTATTTTCTTCAATAGTCATGCCAATAAAGCTTTTTGAATTTAATTGAAAAAAAAAACATCTCCTTTGCTTATTCTTTTCTTACCATCATCTCTTTATTCTTCGTTTTGTTTACAAGTAGCAGGACAGGTTGCCTACAATTCACCTCTTAGAAAATGCTCGCAAACCTCGGAGCACTCTCACACAAGCTCCCACTTCAAATGATTCAAGTTGAAAGCATGCAAGGAGCCGAAGTGTTCTAAGGCAAGGAGTCCCTGTAGGGAGACAGTTTCCAGAGCACGCAGATTGTTCAGAGTGCAACTGCCTTTGATCTAGAAGGTTTACACAACTTTATGAAGGAGAAGTTAAAGGTGGAGTCAGTGATTCTGGAGAACGCTTGTTGTCAAAATCACTTTGTCAAAATCAGTGAATGTCTCCTCACAATCCGCTACCTGTCTGTACTGTGTTTGCACTGAAAAAAGTGGTGTTAATAAGACACAGCCATAGGCTCTGTAAACTGGAATATAAACAAAGGGTATGTAAACAAACTGGGCCCACCGCTAGCAACATGAAAGTGTATAGAACCTCGGCTGTGTATTAACACTTATGTTTGTCATTTGGATTTTTGACAAAAATGTAATTTGACAACAAGCATTCTCCAGAATCTCTGACTCAGACTAGTTATCTGTTCTAATATCAAACCTGTATGTTAATGCATTTGATGTTGAGGAGCAGCATTACTCCTTTAATTAACAAAAAAAGCAAGAAGCTATTGCAATATAATTCCTGGCTTCTATGATAATCTCATTCCTTATTCAGAGATGATGTATGTATGGTCACCTGCAGACATTACTAAGGGCTTTGACCCGTGTGGCTGCTCCACTCAGGTTCTAGGGATATCGCTTACAGGTAATGAATGCTTCCCCTATCTTCCAAAACCTCCACATAAACCTCCAATGCCTTTCCCACAGGGATTACTGTGTCAATGTCTGTCCATGTTTGTGTGTGCTTTTCTGTCTGTCTGTGTGTGTGTTTTAGTGTGTGTGTGTGTGTGTGTGTGTGTGTGTGTGTGTGTGTGTGTGTGTGTGTGTGTGTGTGTGTGTGTGAGTGAGAGAGAGAGAGAGAGAGAGACTTACTGTTGCTGCAATATGGGGCTAATAACGTGTCTGGGTAATCTCCAAGGTAACAGAGAAAGACCTGGAAATCCATCCTAATTGTGAGGTGAATGATGTCAGGCCAGCTGACAGATGCAACGTTCTTTCACACATCATCATCATCTTTCTGTGGGAAAAAGAAATAAGATGGAACCAGGTTAATGACTGAAACATCACACCGGGGAATAATTTCACTGAAACAATGTGATGAATGATCAGGGCTTATATTCAATTTTTCAAAGTTTGTGTTGTGTTATACTGTATTCCATTTCTCATCAAAAGATTGGTGAACAGAGGCAATAGCGAGCATTTAGTTAACATAAATCATCTTGGTATTTTCCAAAATGGAGCTCGCCTGGTCTGGTTTGAGCATTCTTGTTTGGAGGTGTTAGCTAATTCAAATAGCGTCTCCCTGATGTTAAAAGTGTGATTCCTGAAGTGCGTGTGGCAATGGTTGGTGTTAGGTCTTGGGTATGGATATCATCAGGTTACCGTGAAGTAGTTTTGGAGAAACTAGGTTTGGGGAAAGTATGGCTTCAGGTTGAGGTGAGGAGAAAAGTTTAAAAAAAAAACGGGGCTAGACTAGCTGTTTTATCTATTCGGCTATGTTGATTATGAAAAAAGTTGCTGTTCTTTGAGTTCAACTACACAATGTTTGTACTGTGATGGTGAACAGCAACAATAGTCTCCCTGTGTCTCTTCTTTCACATGTGTTTTCTCAGTCAGGCCCAAACTTTGTCATGTTTAACATACTCACAGACACTATATCACTCTGTGAATCAGCGTGGGAGCACCAACACATGTCACCTCTTCTGACAGTGATCCAAAAGAAAAACCTACAGCCCCATCACTACTCACCATTTTAAAATTCAAATGGACTGTGTCAAGAGGACTTCAGGGGCTAGGTCTTACTTCTCCGGTTCCAGAGACGCGTGGGAGCTTTCACTGCCTCAGACGCGAGCGGACGTCCTAAAAGACACACCGGCAGCGAGTCGCCCCCACTGGTGTCACTCTACTCATGTTCCTGTATCAATGTTTGATCGACAAAACATCCCACTGATGTGAATTATGACCTCACATCTGTAGAATAAATCTGTTTTTTGAGACCACACTGTTAGCCCTTGCTGTAAACGCTACAGTTAATTACCAGAAAATGCCCAGTAAAATACTTTTAAAACATTTTACAGTATGAAACTGTAACATGCAATGCACCATGGGAAATGTATAATAAACTACAGTTATTTACTGTATAATTTAAAAATGTGGTAGGATACTGTTTTCCTGCAATGCACCATGGGAAATTTCTAATAAACTACAGTTATTTACTGTATAATTAAAAAATGTGGTAGGATACTGTTTTCCTGTAATGCATTATGGGTACACACATACAGTACAGTAATTTACAACACTATTTACAGTAAGCAACCAATGTATGCATGTTCTAGAACTTTCTTCTACAGATGCTGCATTCAGAAAAAACGGTCAATTGGAATTGTATTACTTCCCAGTAAAGCAAAAACATTATCTATTATTATATTAGCTGTAGTGTTCTTTTGTAACACACATTCAAACCAGCGTGGTGATGTTAAGAATTTAAAAAAAAGAAGAACAAGAAGGTGTTTGGCTTTAAAACAGCCTTTTGGGCTTCCTTTTGTAGCCTACTTAACCCACATTGAGATCAATTTGGATACGTGCTGATTTAAAATGAAAATTAAGTTATCAGTGGTAAAATAGGCTCTTTGGCACTGACATTGTAGCCTAAGGGCGGACATTCATTACAAACCATTACAAACACTTGATGTCTCTGTAATGGAAAGAAAGTGTCTCACATTCCATGTGTCCCTGAACGCAGCATAACCGTTGCGCGAAATAACTAGATGGAGAAGGAGACGAAGAACTTGATCCTCAAAAGCCTCTCAAATGTCTCCAGTGAGATGGCTGGAAGCATACAACAAAACCCACAGTAAGTTTTGAATATTTTATCGGCTGACGAGATTATTCGTATAATTAACGCTCTGTTAATTAACGCTCGGCGCAATGCGCAAATAGGGATTTCAGTGATTGTTTTCCATTGCTAAAGTCATATGTTGCGCTAGCATTAGCAAGGTAACAGTTGGTGTTAGCCAGGTTAACATTGTACTGCTGTTTAAAATGGTTTGTCGATGATAAATTGTGTTAACCATTTTAACTCACATGTTAACCGCATGCAGTGTTGGAGTTGGGTGCTAACATAGTTAGTAGGCTTTTTAAACTATTATTTCACTGGGGAATTTGAATGAGAAGTAGCATAGCAGGGTTGCTCTCTTTCTATATAGCCTAGCTAACTTTAAATTTGGGAGGGAAAAAGCTAACTTGTACACTCTTATTTTACACTACATTTGTTAAGCTTGTTTGGGTGATTTATGTGACACACTATGTTGAACTTATTGATGAAGCCATTCATTTGATTTCACATTCTTTTTTTCTTCCTTTTTTTGCAGACAATGCCAACCAAACCACTGTTAATGTCAAGAAGAGACTCATTATACTTGGTAAGATAAAAATAGTTGTGTTAGGTTTGTTAGTTAGGTAACCAGTATCGTATGGCATCGTGCAAAGCTATGCAACGTAGCAAAGTCACACTGTGTGTTTTTATTAAGGTTAAGCAAGTTTTTAAATTAAAATGTAATGTACCTATTTTCCATTTTTCCTCAAAAAACAAGAATATATGTGCCCTTCTCTGGGGAATAGGGACCTTTAGAAATGTGCCCCCTGCTAGTCAGCCAAGCATTGTACTTAGCTGAATAGTACTCCAAAACGCCCCATTTACATATTGTGACTTCCACATACCCTACATTAGGAAAATAATTTTAAATTATTAGATCATTTTTGAGATTATTATTTCATAGTGGGGTAAATGTGCCAGTCATCATGTACATGAGTGTGTTTTGGGGTTCTAGGAATGTTAAAATGATGGCTTTTGACGGAGGTAGGCTGTGTATACTAGAGACTACCTTTTATTGTGCTAAGCTTACTGGATGTGTGTTCCTAGATTTCTGCTGAACAGAAATATAAGGGCATCTCTCTTCTCGTCCTACTATTGAAAGGATGTCAAATAGGCGATATTTTCCAAAATATGGCATCTTCCTTAAGATTTTGTATTCCTGTACATAGTAGAGCTGGACTGGCGTTCTACCTTGGTTTACAAGTAAAGGGTACACTTTTGTTTTTACTTCAATTTTTTATGAGTTTAAGTACAACATCTCAGGCCTTTTCTATGCATTCAAAGGGATTATTTCTCTCATTCTGTTACCAAATTATATTGAAAATATGCCACCCTAAAATGATCTTACGCAAAGATAGCAAATCCATGTAGCATGCTGACCACAGGTATGTACACCAGAGAGAGCGCTCTGTCTCGAGAGAAATAAGCCTTTTGTGTTAACAGAAAGTTTTTATTAATTTGTGTTTTATCTTAACTCTTAATGGGAGCAAAGACAAATAAAAAGGGTTGCATTTACATTTTTGTTGAATACATTTATTATAATTTGTGTTTGTTTATTTCAGGTGAAAAGCTCCTGTCCTCTGACCAGTGGATGGTCAGCATCAAGGGAAAGGTGGCATATCAAATCAGTCAGCAACACAACTTTGCTGCTGCCTTGGCTTCCTATGTCGATTGCTTCTATCTCTACAGCAAGGGGGTCGGCCTGCACAACATACAGAGGTGAGCACCGAAACCTTTTTATTAATACAGAAACTCCTGCCATACTATTTTGTCTAAGTGGCTCAAATGTATGAATTAGGGATGTTAAACGAGTCATTGTTTGCGTGTCGACGTGTCGGAGGCATGAATCGACAAATCGATCGATTTACTGTGCCATTTAAAAAATAAATAAATAAAAAAAGGCAGTGTTCCTTATTTTTGCGGCAGCATCACGTAGTTGTGGTGCTGATAAACTGCGCTTTCCTTTAAAAACACTGCTGCCGCCTGCTGTGTGTGTTCAGACTTCATCTGCATCAAAGCTTTTTGATAATAAAGAGAGGCTTTAATTTTAAAAACGCTGTCCATGCGTCGGAGGTGAATGTAACTTACTCGGCTGAAAACAGAAAGTGCAACATATAAAGCATAACCTTTTAATATTCGTCTACGACCGTGATGTTAATTTAACTTTATGCTGCATATGTTGCACTGCACTGTTGACACACACCGGACCTGCAGCGCTCTCGCGACCACACATGAACTCGCATGACGGACGTCTCCCATGTCCCCAAAACATCTAATAAAGTAAAACACCCGATTTATCGATTTCTATTTTTCGAGTCGTCTTAAGCACGTGTCGAAAATCGAGCCGAGAATCGACACATTGTTCACATCCCTAGTATGAACACATTCTTTGTGAACTTGTTTGCTTGCATTTTTCCTTTGTGGAGTACCATGATGCATGTCATGTACTGTATCAGTTCAGAAAAAAGCAAAACCATGAAGTGGGTCAAGAAAATATTTAGATAACTAATTTATTGCTTTTGTGTGTTAAAAATGATTTCTCAGGATAAACCCAGTAGAGGGAACTAAGTGCGCCGCCAAAGTCGGAACCATCAGAAAGACGGCCGCCTGGTTAACAAAAAGCTGTATTCCCAAAACCCTTGGATGACGACTTTCCTCACCAATTGACTAAGTTTCAATGGAAGACCTCAAAGTAGGTAAGTACACACACACACACACACTGAATGGATGTTGTAAATTGAAAATGTGAATGTACGCCTTTTTAGTTTATTTATTTGATTTTGTTTACTGACATTCTCTTAATTTTACTCTCCCCTCCATGTGCATCAGAAAGACACCCCACGCTGGACAAATCCTTCCTCCATCAGCTACTTCCATTCTTCTTATTGAACCCCACCAAATGCAACTATCAGGGTTCGTACAGATGCTTGTGCTTGGATTTTCTCTGCAGTGTTGTAATTTAACTATTGTTTTTATTTTTTATTCTGTAAATTTAAAAAAAATTCAGAAGTCATGCCAAGGTTAATCAGTTGAGAATTTTTTTTCCGTTTAAACTTATCGGACAATGTCACTCTGACTGTTCATTCATGTTCTCCTTTGTAAATTACACCAAATCCCGAGTTTGTGTTTGTTATTGACTTGTAGATACAAAGAAATAGCATGCTAAATTGACGCTCAACACCGTTAGCAATTAGCTGACCAGCTACTTCTCAATAATTTATTGCTCCAAATTCATGTTGTTAGCTAGTAGTTGAGGTCAAATAGTATATAAATAGTATTTATCTTAATATGAAGATGAATCTGGTAAAAAAGTATGAGGATATCTAAAAAGGAAAAAAAAAGTCCCATTCACCACGTAGTGTGATACTAGTGTAACCTGTTGTGGTCATTTTCAGGACTTTCGTCCCCGGTAGAGATTTTGTCACACATCCCATGTTGTTCACTGGGGTCATATTAGTCTATAACAGTTGAGATATTCTACGCTAAATGAAGCGCATACAAATCTTACCCAGGACCTAGACTATAGATAACGTAAGCTCGGGGGTTACTTCATTGTAACGTGATGTTACACTCAGCTGGGTTAGCTCGATGCAGCTCCATTAAAAAAATGTATAACCTAATCCATTAATCACTGGTAACATTAGTTACAGAACCAAGATCCAAAATTTTAATTTTGTGAAGCTGTCAGAGTCGTTGCGGTGTGCTGCCAAAAAGTTATTTCAGTCCACGGTCCCAGCATGTTAACGCTATGTCGGCACATTTGTACTGATGCTTTATTGGACCAGAGCCCTCTTAGTCCCGTTTACGTTCTGAAATCATGGACGTATATTGGCTTAAATACCTTTTTTATTTGACTGTAAGACCTTTTTGGGAGGATCACTTTTTGGCAACACACCAAGATACACAAACTGTAATCTGGCAACCTAGCAATATTGAAAGTGTCTGGTCATACACAAGCTCAAGAATGTATTTAAATATACAATATCTAGGCATACATTTATACATATTTTTAAAATTCAGCCCGGGAAAAAAAGGAGTGCAAAGGCTGTATTTGCCCTTTGTTATTCTTTAATTTTTCTTACATGTGTGTGTGAGTGAAATACGTTTCTAATTAGTAACCATTTCCTACATCTAGACCTATTGATTATCGCTATGGCATTTTCGACAGAAGCACTGCAGCGCTGATATAGTGACAACATTTGTCCCTCTCATGTGATATTGCTTAATTTTTATTTTATTTTTTTCTTATTTTTTTTTTAACCTTTATTTATACAGGTATATCCCATTGAGACCGAATACTCTTTTGCAAGGGAGACCTGAAAAGTATAGTCATGTTGTTATTAACCTGATAAATGGTCATTTTGGGCATATGAACTAAACTGATAAAGGTCTCCTTAGGGCCATACTCTCCAATTTGGTGATTGTCCATATACATTATATTATGAACACCCTCCCATTTTACAGATAAGGCAATGTTGTAACGTGACTAAATGTCGAACATTTCAAGGGGTATGAATACTCACACGTACATTTATTTTATTGGGATTTTATATGATACACCAACACAAAGTGGCGCATAATTGTGAAGTGGAATGAAAATGAAACGTGGTTTTAAAAAAAAATTATAAATAAAAAACTGAAAAACGTGGCGTGCAAAAGTATTCAGTCCCCTGAGTCAATGCTTTGTAGAACCACCTATTGCTGCAAATACAGCTGCAAATCTATTTGGGTATGTCTTTACCAGCTTTGCCCTTCTACAGACTGACATGTTTGCCCATTCTTCTTTAAAAAATAGCTTGAGCTTCAGATTTAGCATCAGATTGGATGGAGAGCGTCTGTGAACAGCAATTTTCAAGTCTTTCCAGAGATTCTCAATTGTATTGAGGTCTGGACTTTGACTGGACCATTCTAACACATATGCTTTGATTTAAACCATTCCATAGTAGATCTGGCTGTATTTTTAGGCTTGCTGTCCCTCTGGAAGGTGAACCTCCACCCCAGTCTCAAGTCTTTTGCAGACTCTAACAGGTTTTTCTGCCCTGTATTTGGCTCCATCCATCTTCCCATCAACTCTAACCAGCTTCCTTGTCCATGCTGAAGAACAGGACCCCCAAAGCATGATGCTGCCACCACCATGTATCACGGTGAGGATGGTGTGTATAGGGTGATGTGCAGTGTTAGTTTCCGCCACACATTGCATTTTGCATTCAGGCCAAAAACTTCAAGTTTGATCTCATCTGAATATGCTGTGTCCCCCGCATGGCTTGTGGCAAGTGTTGGAGGAAGGTGCTCTGGTCAGATGAGACCAAAAAGGAAATGTTTGGCCTTAACGCAAAGTGCAATGTGTGGTGGAAAACTAACACCCTATACACACCATCCTCACTGTGAAACAGGGTGGTGGCAGCATCATGCGTTGGGGATTCTTTTCTTCAGCAGGGACAGGGAAGCTGGTCAGAGTTGATGGGAAGCTGGATGGAGCCAAATACAGGGCAGAAAAACCTGTTAGAGTCTGCAAAAGACTTGAGACTGGGTGGAGGTTCACCTTCCAGAAGGTTAAATACCCTAAACATACAGCCAGATCTACTATGGAATGGTTCAAATCAAAGCATAGTCATGTGTTAGAATGGCCCAGTCAAAGTCCAGACCTCAATACAATTGAGAATATCTCGAAAGACTTGAAAATTGCTGTTGACAGATGCTCTCCATCCAATCTGATGCTGAATCTGAAGCTTGAGCTATTTTGCCAAAAAAATGGGCAAAAATATCAGTCTCTAGATGGGCAAAGCTGGCGGAGACATACCCCAATAGACTTGCAGCTGTTATTGCAGCGATAGGTGGTTCTACAACGTATTGACTCAGGGGGGCTGAATACTTATGTACGCCACGCTTTTCAGTTTTTTATTTCTAAAAAATAAATAAAACCATATTTTATTTGCATTCCACTTCACAATGATGCACCACTGTGTGTTGGTCTATCACATGAAATCCCAGTAAAATAAATGTACGTGTGTGGTTTTAATGTGATAAAATGTGAAAAATTCCAAGGGGTATGAATACTTTTGCAAGCCACTGTATATACTGTATATATTTAAAGCGTTGGCTTCCTTGAAAAAGTTGACATTTTATCTTGAAAGTGCTGGAAAAGTTATTGCATTTTACTCTTAAAAAGCTGTCCGAACCCTGAACTATGTTCCTGGTATTGGTGGTAATTTTAAATCTATCTTGTCCAATCTTCTTAAGATGTGTGAGTATTTGTATTGTGACTTGGTGAATTAATTAATAAAAGAAAATGTATTTACTGCATATCATTGTAGATGTTTTTTCTTCTTCTACAATTTTCTACAAGCCACTGCACTACAGTTTTGCACAACAATCATTTCAGTAACCTTTTCCTATTGTTAAACAGTAAGGGCACTGTTAAGACTTTGTTATATGGTAAGATACTAGCAGCACGGTTGCCTGCAAAATACTGTAAAGGTTAATTGACAGAATGTTACTGTAAAATGAATGTACACTACTGTAAATTATTTACAGTAAATAACTAGAGCTTTACAATAAGATACTGGCAGCACAGTTGCCAGCATATTACTGTAATATGTTTTTACAATAAGATACTGGCAGCACGGTTGCCAGCTTATTACTGTAATATGTTTCTACAGTAATAAGCTGGCAGCACGGTTGCCAGCTTATTACTGTAATATGTTTCTACAGTAATAAGCTGGCAGCACGGTTGCCAGCTTATTACTGTAATATGTTTCTACAGTAATAAGCTGGCAGCACGGTTGCCAGCTTAATACTGTAATATGTTTCTACAGTAATAAGCTGGCAGCACGGTTGCCAGCTTAATACTGTAATATGTTTTACAGTATTATGCTGGCAACCGTGCTGCCAGCTTAATACTGTAAAATAGCAAGGAAAAGTCTAACAGTGCACGCATATCCTCACTGCATAATTCTGTGTCGGATTCTAAATCTTGGTATGATTTAGGCCTGTTTCTGAATTATTATGAGTCATTTTACAGTAACTCGACTATACTTCTTTCTTCACCCATTGCTTCTTACCCATTAAAGTTTGTTTAAGATTCATGTTTTAAAAGATGACATTACCTGTGAGCAGTTTTAAAAAGGAAAATAATCCTGCCTAACAACCTTGACATTTCCGATTCAAAGTGTCAGTGGTTTGAATGTTGTTTTACACACTGTGCTGCGTTAGCTCTTCTCCATAAGTTTGTTCTCTTTGTCTGTATTGAAGCCAGGGAACAAATCCTTGAAGGCAACCCTTTGATCTTTACATGCATATTGCAGTTCATGTGAAATGGTGGCTTCTTGCAGCATACTGAATCCTATACCTTGCTTAAAAAGGAATTCCATTGCAACAAGACTGGTTGTGTGTAATTTTGAGTGTAACATTTGATTTCAAGGTAACTTAAAAAAATACATCAAAGCTAAACTATTGCTTATGAGTATAGTTCGAGAATATGGACAAAATGGAAGGTAAGATAAAGTATGATCAAGAAGTCTTAATAGGTTTTCTGTTACAGATTGCTGCACAAAAACAAAAAGGCGATTTATAAGAACCTTGAGGTGATGCATGCTTTAAATGTAACTTCAAACTTTTCCAAAGCTAGGCTGAAGATGACAAAACCTCCTTGTGATATGATATTAGAGGTATTGCAGGGACCTAACAGTGGATGTGTGACGGTTGGTCCGCTAAAGCTACTTCCTTCCAGAGGCCAGCACTGTAGAAATTCAGTGGCAAGACAAACCTCCCATTTTAAAAACCCAATGTCCACAGAGAGAGGCCTGGCTACGGGACATCCTCCCTGCCCTCCAGGCCAATATCCTGATAGAGTAGTGTTTCCTCCACGTGTCACTCCTTGGAACCTGGTGTGTGTGTGTGTGTGTGTTTGTGTGTGTGTGTGTGTGTGTGTGGGTGGAGGACCACTGAAATAGCATTTGGAGCTCCATGACAATGAAACACTCAAATAATGTTTATGGGATATTTAATGCATGTTGGCCCAGCAGCTTATCAGTGCAATATAAAAGGAACAATACTATATTAACTGAGAGCATCAGGCCAACAAAGATGAATCAATCCCTATGAACGGTGCCATTAAGCATAAAGGCTTAAAGCCAAGCCTTTACGCGATCAATTTGATTACTCAGCAAAACACATAATATAGCCTACTATATATTCTCTGATATACTGTTGAGAAAATACTGCAATGCGATTCCAAAACAATACAAAAATGAGCATAAAGGTGAGGATAAGATGTATTGCATTAGAACCTATTAGTCTAACGTGTATCTTAAAACATGGCAACTGAGCAAAAGTGCATGTGTGGTTATAATGCTATGATAAGCTCAAGCTAGCATTGTAAAACCTAAACTATGGCACAACAGTGGTTAGAATTGTGTGTGTATTCAGATAGAGGGATTGTTCACAGGGCCGTCCACCCACATTCAGCACATAGCACAGAGACCTTCCAGTCAGACTGAACAGCCTTGAAGCTCAGCTGTTTCAAGGTTATACACAAACAACCCACCACTCTTTGGATTCGAGGGGAAGAAGGATATTGTGCAGTACTGACCATCAAAAAACAGCACCAAAGACAGTCCTGTTATTTGTGCTTGAAACAGACTCAGTGTTCATTCCATCCTCCCAGAGTCGGGACAGAAATTGACTTTCTTTTTCTTTTTTTTTGGTGGACAAAACTGTTTATTACTTATAATTAAAACTTATCATAATAAAAAAAAATTAGTCCTGCTGTTTGTCAACCCCTGAACTGTCCCTACACAAAATCAGTGGAGGTTATGTGAAGATAATTTATGGGAACAGTGTTATGAATAATTTCAATGGCCCACCGGCTGTGTTGAGCATGATGTAATCACCATAGTCTTTGGTCTAATTGCTTTGTGTCAGAGTGTGTGTTAAGCAGACACTATATGTTGACAGACAGTTAAATTGTGCACTGCGGTCTTATAATTGCACCATTAGCGCATACAGCAGTGGATGATGCAAACTGTGAACATCACACACACGACTAAATTGTTCCAATGTCGGAGCATGAGCTCAGTTAAAGGAAGTGTTTCATCGTTCCACTTCCATTTGCTCCACATGTATTTATTCTTTTCTACCCTTTAAAGCTAAAGTGCGTAACTTTTTCATCTACAGTATAATAATGTCGGTTACATTCAAGCCATCACAGTTGACACAAAGTTGAGCTCCACAACACTCTATTTCTCATTATGGCAGCGTTTACAAATTGGTGTTGCCCCCTGACACTGGCGCAGGAGCTCAGAAAAATCCCAAGAAGCGGTCGGGAAATGTTTCAGCTGTTGATTCTACTGCTAAGAAAAAACCTGGACGTACAGCAGAAGGTATATCATCCATGCGCGATCACCGAAGATTTACCTTATGAATATGCGCCGACAAGTGTTTTTGTGATTACTCTGGATTCCTAATGGAGGCGACAGAAGCTGCGCAATAGCTTTAAACAGAGCACCTTTCTTGACTAAAAATAGTCAAGAGAGACGTCTCTATCATCATATCATGGGGTCATTCTTCCAGCATTGGTCAGAGGGCATTTTTCACATATGATTCACCCTCTTTATAAAAACATTTCCTCCTTGATATCCTTAAGGAGTCAAGAGTGAACAATGGAATTTAGATGAGGTGACACGATCCTCCCATGGACTGTGCAACGATGAGTATGCTTCCCTTTGGAGCGCTGCCTTAGCAACACAAACAACATGCAATTGAGCCAAAAAGAGACTTTAATATTAAGCATAAATCAAGGTCAAATCCAACATCAAGTCATAATTTAAGCATTGTTTTATGTATAGGAATATTTCTATTCACCTCTATAAAGTACATGGTAAACTTGTTCAGTATGTGTATGTACAGTCCGTTCATGTCATATTATGTGTAAAGTTTTTCCAGAGTTGCTGGCAAGACGTTCACATCCTTTATCAAAGTGAGATGGCTTTTTGTTTTTTTGTTTGCCGTAACGATATGGGGCAGGAGGCATATGGAACCCTTGGACTGAACCCAAAATACTCCTTGGATCAGTCGTTTAAATGGTCCAGTGATATACAGTCGGCTGGCAGCCAAAGCCCTGATTGGTCGAAAAACAAACTCAATACAAAATACAGGAGAATGGAGCTGAGCTGCTTTATGACATTTGGAGTTATTGTTTACCAGTCATTTTTTGATGTTATGAAATGAATAATAATGGACTCGCGGGGTCATTTTAAAATGTAGCTGTAATATAATATTATTTATTTTTTCATTTTATGGGCTAAAAACGAACTAAGCTAAGATGCTTGATGGCTTGAATTGTTAGTGACTGATAGAAAATGAAGCACTTGTAAAAATCTGGCTAACTACTTCAACATCTAGGCCTACATTACACTAATGCTTTTAGTGCAGTTAGTTTCCTCTCTGGGTGGAGCATCAAAGCAGCTGATATTCACTGAGCATGAAAGAAAGGGCCCCTCTCTCTCTCTCTCTAATGGCTTATTATATGTCAGATAAGGTCAGCGGAAGATAGCGCGCAACAACATGCTAGTGAGCAGTTTCTCATAGGGTTTTGTCAGAGGAAACCCACTGCCTTTGGTTACTGTGGGGATTTCCACTGTTGCTATGACACTAATGACCACAAATATACTCTGACCCCAAGGGATGAGTGCGTGTGTGATGGAGGAAATTACACATAAGACATGACTGGTGTCCAAATATTGACAGGCCAAAGAGCTTTGCGCTTATTAAGTTTTGGCCACGGCCTCTATTGTCTGAGTGTGCACTTGTACTTGTCTGTTTGTGATTGTGCGTGCGTGTGTGTGTGTGTGTGTGTGTGTGTGTGTGTGTGTGTGTGTGTGTGTGTGTGTGTGTGTGTGTGTGTGTGTGTGTGTGTGTGTGTGTGTGTGTGTGTGTGTGTGTGTGTGTGTGTGCGTTTCGCTGGCTTGCATGTGAAGCTTTTTCCTCCACACCCAGCTGAATCAGCTTGTCCCCTGACCGGGTGTGAAGTGAAGCAACAGTTTGGGGGTCTGCCCATGTGAAAAATATTTTATTTATTTATTTTCAAATCCTGGTCCACACATAGGGAAAGTTCACAGAGTTTTTCTACAGTGACTCACCATCGAAACAGCATGTCCCAGCTATGAAATCAAACAAACACATTTAGGATCTCTTTTAGATCAATTAAAGAGGAAAGATTTTCTCATGCAAAACTTTGTGGGAAGTAGTTTTGAAGTTGTACAAGCAGGAAGAAAAGCTTCTTAGCTTCTTCAAAAGAAAATATCATGTACAAAAGATGAAGGCCATTTTTCTAAAATACAAAGGCAATAAAAGGCCTTGGGAAAGCTTTCATCATATAAAAACATAAATAAATCTCCCGAAGGATATCACACAGAAATGCACTTCCTGGTGATATTTGAGATTTGCTGCTGGGGCTAGATCTGCAAATTCATCAATAAGTCAACCTGGGGGAAGCACTTATGTCTGGACAAAATGTCAAAGCAATCCCATTCAACAGCTATTGACATATTTCAGTCTGGCCCAATTGCAGGCCCCACAACATTGCCGTCCCTAGAACCAAGCTGCGATATGGCTAAAAAAACAAAGAAATCCAAAAGCTACAGGTGCAAAGACACAGCACAGCAGTTTTCATCGAAGCAGTGTCCATATGAATCCACTTATCAAACCAGAGCCTCGTGTCATGTAGGAACAATGTAAAGGCCTTCAACCTCTTCTGGTTTATATCTTGTGCTTAAGCTGAGCATAAAGATCCTCTGCTGGGTGAGAAACATATGATGAAAACTCAACACAGAACAACAGAGTAAACAAAGACATGTTTGTTATACTCATATGATCTCCATTGCCCTTAGCAGTCACAGTGAGGACCTGTGGATATGCTGACACAGTACAGTCGGCCCTCTCTGTGCATTGCCTAGATCAGTTATTGGTGGAAAGCGTGACTCTCCATGGAGTGAGGAACCCAACCAGGAACCATTGGCCTCTACAAGCCACATGATAAGAGCCTCCCGACAGGGGAACCATGGCTAACATTGGAAGTCACAGCTGGCCATGCTGTGCGGTACAGTGCAGAGTAGTGTGCTAACCAGGTTCTCCTATGCATCATCGTTATTTGAATAATGGTTCAAAAAATTCATCTCAGACTAGAGCTGGCTGTATGTCAACTTGGAATCGAATCTGCCTGTTTAAATACAGACATTTGTCTATTTGCGATAGGCTACTATTTGCCAATCTGAAAAATGCATTGGAGTTAGATATGTGGCCATCTGTCTTGTACAAGAAATGGTAGAAAACTGAGTTCTAGATCAGTGAAAACTAAAGGTTTTAACAGTGGCGTCATGATCTTTATTTTCACATGGTATTTGTTATTAACATCTACTGTGAGCATGCTACATATTATTGGGAGGCATTCAAAGCTCTGTGAATACTTAAGAGTCACCCCTGAATACAGTGTGACTGCAGACACAACAGTAGGCTTTAGCTACTAAAACACTTCCAAATGGAGCCAAGGGGAGACCGGGAACTGTAAACAGAAAATAACAGGAGAAGAAGTCACAATAGGTTTGAAGGGAATAGGTGCAAATACAAACGTCAAAGGAATGAGGGGTCGTTTAAGGTTGGTCATCAAGAGGACAGGTAAATGAGTCATGTTTGAAATAGTTCACTAAACCTAAAAATACCAACATGCGTGCTTAAAGTAAATGAGATTATGTGGAGTCTGACATTATGTCACTTATCATGGTTTCTGATTCAATTGATATTCTGTCTGTGAGAGATGATGTAGCCCTGAAATCCATTGATAGCTTTGCCTGGTCAAGAAGTATGTTGGGCAACAATTTTTTTTAATATTGAGTAAAACACTATCACTTTATACCCCCCCCCCCCCTCCCCTCTTCCAAGTCTAGCATAATATATATATATATAGTCTAGCATATTTTTTTTTAACTTTTTTTGCTGTGAAAAAAAAATCAATTGTGTTGCTATTGGTTGTTAATGGTTCCAAGAGTAAATACAGAACACAGGAAAGAAGGATTTAAGTACGCAACAAATATCAAACTTCCTGAAGATTGAAGACTCGCAACAGGCACTTTGAATCGGCCTTGTGTATGAAATGAATAGTGCTACACACTACATTGTTCGCATCCCATTCTTGCAGGTTCAAAACACTATAGATCAGTTGGGGTAAGTGTCACTTTGGTGCCACCAGAGGGAGCCACATTCCAACACTAAAGGCTCCTGGATGCTGTACATTTCAGACTCAGAGTTCAGATGGAGAGAAGCAGAATGAGCCATACACTCACTCTTGTGTCAAGGATTGATGTTTAGTTCATTCTGATTGGAGGTGTGATTTCCCTGTATAGAGCCTAGGACGTGTTCAATATTCAATCATGATTGAAATTCTCCCCCATAATGCATTAGTCATATAGTGTATATTGGCACTGGCCAGACATCAATCTTCAATAATCTGTTAATGTTGTGATTTGCTGGTGGCTGGAGTACTTCTGTTCACATGGATGCGAGATGAATCATCTTGGTGAAATAAACAGTATCCGCTATTCCCTTGTCCCGCACATGTGCTAATAAATCTCTCTCACACACACACACACACACACACACACACACACACACACACACACACACACACACACACACACA
Organism: Ammodytes marinus; assembly: GCF_949987685.1. Classification (NCBI taxonomy): domain Eukaryota; kingdom Metazoa; phylum Chordata; class Actinopteri; order Uranoscopiformes; family Ammodytidae; genus Ammodytes; species Ammodytes marinus. The sequence continues at coordinate 21,562,906 of NC_137225.1, forward strand.
CACACACACACACACACACACACACACACACACACACACACACACACACACACACACACACACACACACACACACACACACACACACACACACACACTGAGGGAAAATGACACAGGAGATTTGAGAATGATTCATAGTATGGAGAGAATAAAGGGAAGAGAAGCACAGATGGAAAAGGCTCCAGTAGTGTTTGGAAGGTGCTAAACAAACACGGAATATGAAATCCAAGCAGGAAAAGGGGGAAGCAGAGCTGTAGCAACAGAGAGGTTGATGGAGAGAACTCTAGTCGATGAGTCAGATTCATTACCTGATGGAAAGGGGGAGGAAGGGAGCGCAGGATGAGAGAGGAAGAGGAATCTAAGAGTGTGTGTGTGTGTGTGTGTGTGTGTGTGTGTGTGTGTGTGTGTGTGTGTGTGTGTGTGTGTGTGTGTGTGTGTGTGTGTGTGTGTGTGTGTGTGTGTTTGTAATGGGGGGATGAGTCAGAGAACTGGAGACAAGGATGGGATCAGAGGAGGCCAAAGAGTGGAGCGAATTGGGAAAAACACCTAGGCATTAAAAAGGAGAAGAAGAGGGAGCAGCTGAAAACACACGTTTAAAGGCAAGATGAGGAAGATGATTAGATATTCAGAAAACAAACAGAATTCTGGAAAATATGGAAAAATTAGTAGAAAAAAAAGGAAGTAAAGAAGACAGCGGGAATGGATGAGATGTAGAGGTGAAGATGAGGTCAATGGCTTCAAGTCAGTAACATGGTCACACACTGGTGTTGTGGCATATGGATTTGAAACGCATGGCAGAGCAGTTTAAGATGGTACAGATTCACAAAACAAAGCAGACAAGGCCTACTTCATTTTGGACGTCTAGTGTATAAGCATGTGAGCTTGATATCTCGACAGCTCAGAAGGTAACACCACTAACTTTAGTATGGGAAACCAGTGTTCAACTCCTAGTCAGGGCGGTACAAATCCCCAGGCAAGAACTCCAATGTTGCCTGCCTGCATAACTCTCTGCCTAGTCGCTTTGTATAACGGTGTCGGCTAAATGGCGTGATATAATGTAATATAAATGTGAGATGGTGTGTGTTCAGCAACGTGAGAATGTCATCAAAAATTAAAATGTCTTAACAGAAAGGATGAGTGTTAAACAGCAAGTATAATGGACACAATGGGATTTGGAGAATAAGGGAAAAATGTGTCCTTTTGCAGATGTCTGGGTTTACATTTACATTGTATGTGTGTGTGTCTGGAAGTAACTTATGTTTGGGAAGTTCAGAAAGGTTTTGACGTAAACCTCTGTATCTGCGCTTTATAAAATTCGGTGGGCTATAAACAAATGCAAAGTGACAAGCTGTCCCTCTTTCTTAATGTGAAACGGCACCTCCCTCTACTGGCTGCGGACACCTTTAAACGGGCTCGTGTGTGTGTGTGTGTGTGTGTGTGTGTGTGTGTGTGTGTGTGTGTGTGTGTGTGTATTTCATGTAGTAGTTCACCGCGTATTCCATCTAATGAAAGAAAAAAAATAAAGAAAAAAAAACTTATACTGTCAACACACATTTACAGTGTAATGCCAATTATCTCCACACGATGGAGCCACACATCTGTGATGTAACAGGCAGATACACGGTGAATAAAAGATGTAAACAATGTGATGGGTATTTAAGAAGAAAAAATATCAAAAATATAGACTTGTCAATTTTTTATTTGTCTCGAAAACTGGAACATATTACTGATAGATTCGAATATTTTCTTTTAAATTCTTTCAGGACAATAACACACGTTTTGCAATTACTAAGTTTGATTGCTGTTGATTTTTATAAATTATGTCAGAAGCAAAGCGCATTTGTTTTGCTATTGTTCAAATAACTGCTAATCAATGGAGCAGTGTGTGTGTGTGTGTGTGTGTGTGTGTGTGTGTGTGTGTGTGTGTGTGTGTGTGTGTGTGTGTGTGCGTGCGTGCGTGCGTGCGCAACTTGGTGTGATATTAACGGGTCAGGGGGGTTATCCCTAGCGTACTAAGCCTTTGGATGACAGCTCATTGGGCATAAGGTGGTCTAAGATTAGTGTTAAGTGGTTTGTAGTAGTAAGACAAAGTTCAGATCGGAACAGATTGTAGTTTAACCATGTCTAATAGGCAGAGCTGCTTAACGAATCTCATTGGTTGATTTAAACTTAAGAAGGCGGGGCTTGATTAGCCTTAGGCGTGGTGGAAGGCAAGCGTTTAAAATTAGCCTTGTAGGTGTTTATTAGAGAACTTAAAGGCCTACTTCACCGGTTTGAATATGAAGGTGTATTGAATTCTGAGATCCTATGTAGTATAAATGTGCAAAAAAAATTGAAATTGGTTCATCCTAGCCTGAGAAAAGGCAGAAAGAGTGTTTTTTTAACCCTATATTAATCTTACTGTGACATCACAGTAAGATAAATATAGGGTTAAAAAAAAAACCTTACTTTGTAAATATTACTGTGATTTCTCCTACTGTGACATCACAGTAATATTTACAAAGTATTTTTTTTTAACCCTATATTTATCTTACTGTGATGTCACAGTAAGATTAATATAGGGTTAAAAAAAACACTCTTTCTGCCTTTTCTCAGGCTAGGATGAACCGATTTTTTATTTTTTTGCACATTTATACTACATGGGATCTCAGAATTCAATACACCTTCATATTCCCACCGGTGAAGTAGGCCTTTAAGTGTTTGTAATTGGGTGTGTTCTTCAGGGCAGACGGATGTGTTTAGTACATTTACTTCACAAAGCCCATTTCTTGGTCATTTTATATTATGCTTCATTTACATCCATGTTTAGATGGTTTAGTTTTCCATCTTTCTTCACTATGTTTGCATTTTGCTACGCTACTGAAGTTACTGGCGCTAACTCTCAATCAAAGAGTGTAACCTTAATATAAAACCATCTTTAATCTCTGTAATACAGCATTTGAGTCATAGCTTTTTCCTATTGTATGAAGAGCAAAATAACGCCTACTCAAAAAGACGCCACTACATGAGGATTAAGGCGGTTAGCTTGTAATATACTCCACTACAATCCGCCAACACTAACATTATAAGCTGACATGATTATGCTTCGGTTATCGGACAGATTTCAAATACAAGATATGTCAATTAGCGAGCTTTAAAGATTCTAACAGTAACATTCCGTGACCTTTGGACTGAGCCCAGAAAGCTGTTTCCCAGCACTAGCTTTGATATTCAATGAATAGATATGAGAGCGGTGTTGACCTGACCATTCCATTTAATGTCGGTACATAGAAAAGGTTTTCCCTGAAATGTATTTTGAAGAGAATTTGGGCAACAAAAAAAAAAAAAAAAAAAAAAATACAGATTTTTTTATGATAAAGTTTTATTTAGGGTCAGATTTTTTTTTTAACTTAATGTATTCCAAACTCAATACCAAATTGAGTTACAGAACCTGACATTTCTTGCAGTGCAGGGAATGCGTTGCGCTGTGTTGCATGTCACAGCGACTGTGAGGATCAAGCTACGGAGACGTGGAACAAAGATGAGTGGCTGATACAGGCTCCACTGGAGAGGGGCTCTACAGCAGTGAAGAGGAAGTCGCATGAATGGAATTTGGAGGGGTGACAAATTGAACGGGGGATTAGGTGTGTGTGCGTGTGTGTGTGTGTGTGTGTGTGTGTGTGTGTGTGTGTGTGTGTGTGTGTGTGTGCTACACCAGCTGGCTGAGTCCTCCTTCCCATTAACTGAGGAGGCGTGTGTGTGTGTGTGTGTGTGTGTGTGTGTGCGCGTGTGTGTTTGTGTGAATGTATGCATGCAGGCGAGGCTTGTGCTTCCCCCTGTACAGAGCCACGTATGATGAGATCACTTGTTGATGATGTCTCACTAGTGATTGTAAAGCAGTTTCAGTATTTGTATGTATGATATGATCTTAAGTCATGGATTTTCTATTTTCATCAGTCCATATCTGTAATCTACATTTGAAAAGCCCGTCTGCCAATCTAATTTCAGCTATGACAGTCATAAAGTTGTATGAATATTTTATGTAGCCTATTTCCGCCAATATATGGCACCTTACTATACAGAGTATACCCAGCAAATTATAGCTGACATTGCACGATTATCTTAGCAATGATATTCATTTTCATTTTGTATGCAGATAAGTGTACATTTTTGCCATGTCATGAGTTAATTATCAGTGTATGTAAAGCTGCTAACGGGTTGCTATTCCGACTAGCATCCTAATAAAAGCAAAGAGTGGGTGTTGTCATGGTTGCAGGCTATGGAACATGCTTATTGTTGCAATATTGCAGATTCCAGCGCTAAAATATGTGGCCGCAAGTGAGTTAGAGATAACTTTCTGTCTCCACAAATACATGTACAACCTCTAAATCATGTGGCGTCTTTGAAATTTGGGGTTGTGAGTGGTACATGAATAGCCTACATAGGCTACCGTGTCTGCAAAAATATATCTTGTTTCTCTGATATATCCGATGGCAGTGAATGCAGCATTGGTATGTTCAGGGACTTGTATGTGCAATATAGTATTTGTATTTAGAATTTCGCTTTCAGTGAGACTGCTGTCAGTGTGGTCTGAGCCTGAACACACACACACACACACACACACACACACACACACACACACACACACACACACACACACACACACACACACACACACACACACACACAGACACACACACACACACACACACACATTAGATTAATATACAGAGAACGTCACTTGTCAGCGTCACTTTTGACAGCACTTGCTTTCACCAATGCAACCAGATCAACAGGCCAATTATCGGTGGTATAATTATCCTCACTACAGGCTCTATGTAAAGACTCAGCTTGCCGTTGATTGACCATTGACTGGCAGCGTCCGCCCTTGTCGCAAATTGCTTTTGAAAAAAAAAAAGTGTCTTTGGCCTCTTCGCATTGATTTACCTCCGGGACAATGGCAAGAAAGTCAATAACAAATCTTAAGGTTTTTTTTTTAACACAGCTGATGTAAATGGAGAAAGAGACGCATAAAGAAGTGTTTCACTCTAAACTGTTTTCTAGTTTAAATTGTGCAAGGTCAGTTTTTTGTTGCAGAATATCAGTCCGGAGAAGAACATTGAAGGTGCCAGCTGAACGGCGGACCAATCACAAGGCTGCGTTTGGTTCTCATGGCGACGAACAGGAGAGGAGAGATTTGAATAATTGCTGCTGCAGAGTGAGGTTTATAAGACTTATTCAATTTGAAGGTTTTTTTTGTGGTTGTGTTAGATTTAGGTTGTTGAGATGAGACAAGCAGATTTTGGCCGATTCAGTAGATGCCACTTTCTTAAAAAAAAGTTATTTTGCCTGATAAACATAAAAAATTAAATCTTGAATTTTGAGTAGTACATCTGCGGCCTATGTGAGCAGCGTAGACTCAGTAAATGGTCAATTACTTCATTCTGATACTTTTGTAACAGTTTATTTCGAACACATTTAAAAAAGGGAAATGTATTTTTTTTTTTATGAATTGCAGGTATTCAAGATGAGATCCAGTGCAGCATGATGGGATGATAAGACATTTCCTGTCTAAATGTATGTATGTAGAGAGTTAAAGACACCATCTTTATCATGCAACACACGCACTCTCTTCCTCACTCTGAATTGCCGGCCCGGGTGATGAAGGAGGAGGCAGGTGCTGCTGCCCAGGAACACTGGGCCACTTGTAGCTCTAAAGAGACTCTCTCTCTACACAAACACACACATGCACACACACACACACACACACACACACACACACACACACACACACACACACACACACACACACACACACACACAAACACACGCACACACAGGTGTGAGTGTGATTTTGCCTCCTGCCTGTCAATTCACCCACTCCTCTTCATCGGTCTAAAATAGTACAAATCAATATATGATTTTAGAGTCAGGCGTCTTAATAAGCTTTTATAAGTGTCCATCCTTTCATAAATATTATAAAACTAAGTCTGGACCGTATGACAGGACAGTGTGGGCGTGGCCCTATCAAACGGTGATTGGTTTGAAATACTTCTTGTGTAATAAGAACCAGAGAATAGCCCGACTCTGTTTTCAGATCCCTTACTATCATGCAACCAACTGCCCAAATGACATAGTTGGAAGGATTGTGTGGTTTTGGGTTACAAAGGGCTCCACATCTCTACCTACACAGTCGATCTATGTCTGACCACTTCTGAATTCTAATTTTATTCATGTATACATTATGACCCTTTATGAGCCTCCAAAAGACAAACAGTATAATAAGAGTCTAAATTTAAAATTCCTAGACTGTACTGTATGAAGGCATTCAACCAAGGTGACCCATCCATCCTCTATTCAAATACATCCTTTATCTATAGCCGACCACATTTTAGCCTGGCTATGCTGGAGCTCAGCTGTTTGCTCAGAAAAATGACGCACACAAGTAAAGAACAGAAAAAGAAGAAAATCAAAAGTTTAGTTTTCAGCCCTGGAACTATACGCACACAAAAGAGTTTGTACGGATCAAAAATCATTCAGAGCGTCACACACACACACACACACACACACACACACACACACACACACACACACACACACACACACACACACACACACACACACACACACACACACACACACACACACACACACACACACACACACACACACACACACACACACACACACACACTCCCAACACGATTCCTCTCAGGGACATTATTTGATTCTGGCTTTTATTGTACCGTTGTGTCCCGTCACAGTCAATGTGAACAAAGCCCACATCTCTCTCCCCAGCATGACAATGAACTATTAAGAAATGATCAAACTCTCATTAAAAGCATAATCAGGACTCATGTTCCAGCGCTTTGTCCCACCACTGATGGCTGGCTGTGTCGAAACAAAAACCAATTAACCTCAGGTACATGAAGTCTTTTGATTTTTCTCTTTAAAAAAAAAGGTGCCGTTTGACAAGCAAATCAATATCACATCAAGTATGTGTAGTAAGGGCTAGGCATGTGAGTGGTATTTATTTGAATATCATTTATATTTAATAGCGTTTCATGCAATCACTGGTAACAGACAAGGCCTCAAAACAATTAACTATCCATCAAATACAAGGCATTGTTGCTTATGCATGAATGATGCATATTGAAAATGGCTGACAATTTGGGAAAGTGTATGTCACAACAGTTAAAACGGTCGTCTCTTTGGCCATGACTGAAAAGTCATAAAAATAGCCATTCGTGTGCTTAAGATTAACATAAAACAAATTTAAAAGTGTTTTAATCACTTTAGACTAAGCCTTTTATATCTACATAAGAGTGGGGAGTGCCACAATATTTCTACAGTAGCTCAGAACAGACACACTTAACAGCCTTATGCGTTTTTATATGAGTGTCAGCTTGAAATGTAACTGTTGGAAGACAAAGAAGCAGTAGGCTACTACAGAATAAATAACTAAATACATCTTCACCTCATCACTTGATGTTGTGGCAAACACTTTTGGCAGTGGTGGATGATGCCACGTTGACTAGGCTAAATAGCTTCTTGAACTTGGAGACCACCGTAGCTTCTGTAATTTTCTGAACATTAGGGGTAGAGACGAAGCGTTTCAATGGATAACTCTCACCACTAGATGACACCAAAATACACCTTAATGACGCACTGTACCTTTAACTTTTGAAAAATTATTATATGTTCATGTTAAACTCAATTGTTAATAAATTACAGTCCCAAAGTTTAAAATTCAAGCCAAATGGCACACCTATAATTAATGCATCAGCCGCACAAGCTGAACAATTAAAGTCTCCCCCCCCCCCCCAGTCTCCAGCCAATAGACTGCTGCCTTGATTGTATTTTCTCTTGGTTCAACGCTCGGATGGCGATGACTCACACTCCTGTTATTTGAAGGTCGTTTGCCATTGAGGAGAAATGACAATTAAAAGGCGTGACACACGAAAAAAATGAAAAGAAAAAAAGCGCACGACCCTGAACGTTGCTCCCAACAGTCTCAGAACCTTAGAAGCTCTCGCCCACGGACCCCCCGCCCCCCCGCCCCCCCTTCTCCCCCCCCCCTCATCTCTAGCGACAAGGAGCGCAATCTATTTCTCATTCTCTTCTCATTGTTGACACACTGTCATTGCCGGGGCCCTCGCTGCCTAGCAACAAAATCCGGTGCTGACGTTTTTCCAATCTTTTGTTGGTGGAGTGTGTATGGTGTGTGTGTGTGTGTGGGGGGGGGAGGAGGGGGTTGGGGGGTATGTGTGGTGTGAGCACCTCCCCCCTGTACCGTCCCTGGAGGAATGATTGAAAGGTCACTTCACTCCTCGCCTTGTCTGACAGGCACAGATTGTCTTTTCTGAAAACCCTCTGAGGTGTGTGTGTGTGTGTGTGTGTGTGTGTGTGTATGGTTCTGTGTGTATTTAAGGAGGGGGGACTTCACTGAAAAACTCAGTGATGAGTGGGCAGAGCGACAGCAGTTTGCTCTCCACAGACCCATTGATGGAAGTGGCAAGTGTGTTTGTGAATGTGTGTGTGTGTGTGTGCGCGCTACCAGATCGATGCTGCCACACACTTCTCCCTTGTGGCTGTCTTGAATGTGACCCCATCATGTTGGCTCCATTGTTGTTCTTGGAGAGGGTCAGAGTCCCTGTGGAGAGATTTCAAAGCATAAAACATCTATTTCTGCCATCTTTTCTTTTGACAAACTGGGTCGTAGTATAGTGTATTGTGGGCCATCTCTCATATCAGCTATGGAAAGTTTTTTTTAACTGACCTCATGCTGCGATGTGGAAACAAGGTGACAACTGATACAGCTCTTTTACTGTAGAATCTACACACTGGTACTTTATATCCTCCCAGAATAACGGTTACATATTACTGATGCTATGCTTTGGACCATCAAGCTTCTAAAACATTGGGCGCCTTCCAACACTTCCCTGCTATTGAGTATGGTAAAACAAATATTTAGGATTGTCCCAAAACATGTTGGCAAATGAAGTATGGTGCAACATACCTGGTCCCTGGATGTCCTATTAAATACAGTCACAATTTTTAGTGTGGAAATCAGCAATGCTTTTTTTGGGGCCATTCTGACCCACAATCCAGTTTGCAGCAGGAAGTGATGTCACCTTAACTGAGGCTCCAAATGAGAACAACCAGCGATGAGACTGATATACAAGCAAAAGATTCAAGTTCAAGGCACGGTGTTATGATGAAATATGCAAATATAAGAATAATGTCCCAAATTGTAGCTATTGCATGCAAACTACATACTTGTTATGATCAGCTGTGGTATGTAGAATAGTTAAAAAGAAAGAGTGCGGGGTTTGGAATACAAGGAAGGAGCATGTTAAGACAAAGCCACCGCATCTGTCACATTGTACTTTAGAGTTATCAAAATACAGCTCTGGAAAGAATTAAGAGACCACTCCAAATGTTCAGTGTGTCTCTCGTTTCACCATTTATAGGCATATGTTTGAGTAGAATGGACATTTTGGTTTTATAATATAAACTACTGACAATATTTCTACCAAATTCCAATACATGTTTTGTCATTAAGAGCACTTTCAATAAGTTATGTAGAGATGAAGATTTAAGAAAAATCCAGACTGTTCTCTTAATTTTTTCCGGAGCTCTATATGTCAAGCTTACAAACAGTAATGCATTAAACCAGTAGTACCATGCTCTTTGGGCTTGTGACCCCTGCTTGAGGCCCATTGTGACATTTCAGATGAACTTTAGTTGTCAGCAGTTCCACCTAAGCTTGATTTCCCCTCTAAACTGTAATGGAAGCCTCGAGGCTGGAACAGGCAGGCAAGATGAGTCAGTGGTTTCCTTTAAATCTAAGCTAAAAAAAAACATTTATCTCTCTTATCACACTGATTGTAGAATTTAAATTCTGTTTGAGATCCGGCTCTCTTTTTTTTTAAGTGATTTTATTTGGTTATGGCTTTGTCTTTGTGTTTCTATGTCTTATGTGTTCTTTGCTTGGTTGCTCTTTGATGAGTTCTATTAAAATAAAGATCTAATCTGTCAATTAAATAAATGTTCAAAGGCCCAAAGAAGTCAAAGAAAAATGTAATATTCTAATCTGCAAACAAAAAAGTGTTGACTTTTAAACTGACAAGTACAGAATATGTTTTACTTTTTATTTTTTTCTCTGCCATTAATCATCTTACAGCCAACTGTATATAAAATAAGTCAGTATTGACCAATAATATCAAATATTAACAGTGACTGGATCCTCTAGAATGAACAGGCTATAGTGTTATCAAAGGCAAGAACACCTGACCTTCATATAACAGTACACGATAATAGGGTATTTGAAGTTGTGTAAAGGCTACTTTACACAATATTCTATAGAGTTGTTTTCTTATATGTGGAATAATAGTGTCAACAACTCAGTTAGAAACCTGTGTAATCAACTGACAAATAAGGTTTTAAATGATTGTAAACATAATTTGATATTCTTGGAACTAGAGCAGGATGACTCATTTCTCATTTGTGATGAAAAAAGATTGAGGTGGAAATTAAAAAAACTCGATGATTGTTTGTCTGCTGTGCTCCGGTTTAATCTGACCCACGCCATTAACTGTCTAAAAACAGGGTCATGATGGCGGACATTGTGTGTGTGTGTGTGTGTGTGTGTGTGTGTGTGTGTATGTTATTCCCTTATCCATCATGGACTGATTTAGTTGCTGCCCTGTTATTATCATGCAGAACATGTAGGACATTAATTTAATATAACCCCTCTGACCTTAGCTGTCTAGTTAGTGTATCTGCCAGCGAGAGCAGAGACAAGCAGCAGGTTAACACTGATTTACTCAAGAAGAAGAAAAACTTACTGGCAGGTAAGGGCAGACAGACAGGTAGGCAGACAGGCAGGCATGGGTCAAGGTACGCAGGCAGACAGAGCAACAGGATCAGTCGATGTAGTATGTGTGGTTGTGGCTGATAAGACTAGTGAAAGACAGGTGAGTTGACATGGGGGAAGTGTGAACAGGTGTGGAAATGGGAGGGGCCTGTCAGGTGAGAAGGAGGGAGGTTGCATTCCGAATCGCATACTTTCTACTATAGTATGTAGAAAAAAGATTTAGGATGTCCCGATTATTGTGGTCAGATTTAGGATGGTTAGAAGTACCCGGATGTCCTACTTCATGCGGCCAAGATTGTTAGTGTTGAAAAGTGCATCCTATTTGGGCGATTCTGACCCACAATCCAGTGCGCACGTGAAGTGACGTAACATCGACGAAGCCTCCATATGAAAACAAACGGGGATGCGACGGATATAAAAGCAAGAGGCAAAATCAAGGCGCAATGTTATGATGAAATAAGAGAGAAAAGTATGTCCCAGTATGCCTACTGCATCCTAACTAGATTCTTTTTATCGTCGGATGTAGTATGTAGAATAGAAAAAAGAAAGAGTATGCGATTCGGAACGCAACCGGAATGTCTGAGGGCCTCTGGTGGATGGATGGAAGCAATGTGGCAAGGAAGAGAGACAGAGAGAAACACTTACTCTGCGTTCAATATCACATACTTTGTCTTTTTACTACAACATACTAAAGTACAGAAGAGTTTTAGGGCCACAGGAAAGGAAGGAAAATCAGATAAGGAAGATTTTTTTATTCATTATGTCGAGAAATGTCAAGAATAAAGACAAATACTCCAAAATGCTATTGGAGTTATAGGGGCATTTGTGTATTTTCAGCATACTGCAATTGACTTGAATGTATTGGGACATCCTAAATCTTTTTCTGGCATACTAAATAGTAGGGAAGTATGGGTATTGGAATGCAGGGATACAGTTGGGGTTCCTTCTATGGCATGTTATTGTTTGATATAATGAGAAAGTAACTAACAGTTTATAGTTCAACTTTGACTGATTACATAGGTTGGTGCTTTTCCATAATACCAGCTCTACTTTACCCAACTGGCCCCTTGTTCTTTTCATTTATTCCATAAAACTTGTACCTACTTTTTTGGTACTTAATCTGTTGAGGTTCCATCAATGCGATATACTAGATAGTACTTCATTTTACCAGCAGTTTTTGTTCTTGTAGAGTAGAGCTGGTTCCATGTAGAGGGAAAGTGCGATTTGTTTTGTCTTTGTGTGGCAGTATAAAACATAGAATGATCTGGTAAAGTCTGAAAACTTGAATAAAACTAAAATAAAGTAGTATAGCCATAATAGATGTGTGGCTAATGTTCCATTTTAGACCCTTTATGTCCTGAATGGGTGTTTCTTCCCTAAGGGGGAAATGGCTTCACAACTTATTTATGTCATAATCATTAAACGCATTGAAAGCACTTGGTCTTATTGGCTCCGTGGACATAAAGACGTGTACTTAACATGTAATAAAAAATGATCAACGTTAGGCCGTTAAACAAGGGGAAGACTTGCATCTTAACTGTGCAATTTCATTACGAAAGACTTGTGAGGAAGACTAGTGAAATATGGGAATTTAAAGATGTGTTCATAAATCGAGACCACAGTGACCTTGCTTGCAAAAGTTTTGTTACGACCTTGGCCGTATTGGTCCGCTGCTCTGTTCGCTGTTTGTAAAAAAAAAAAAAAAAAAATTCACCCTCCATATCATGAGACAATTTTTCAGCTTTTTTTCTGACCTGATCAATAGAGTTGTAGGCTACATAATTATCAGGCGAAGAACAAGGCAATCACACACACACACACACACACACACACACACACACACACACACACACACACACACACACACACACACACACACACACACACACACACACACACAAGACCATAGGCAACCTTCAAAGCTAAGCAAAAAATAAAATAAAAGGGCCCGTTGCTCATTACCATTTCCCAGTCTTATTGGACAATGCGTTTGTGGCAGCACTCAGCAGGGGAGATGGATTTCCCTCGTCTCGTGTCAGAATATTTCAATGTGTCGTGACGGTGGCAGCTCATTTCTGGCAAGGCGGCAACAAAAAAAAAACACTCACTAAGCCCAAGCCAAACGTTGGAACATATAAGTCAGTCTGAGGGATAATATTAGCATAGTACTGCCTCCGCGGTTTGATGCGAAAACCAATTCAGACAAGACTTTATTGACTGTGCAGGCGGGCGGGCGGAGTGCTGCAGTGATTGTGGACTTTTGGTGCCACGGGCATAGCATAGAGATTGCAGAAGGCTGTAGAGAGAGAGAGAGAGAGAGAGAGAGAGAGAGAGAGAGAGAGAGAGAGAGAGAGAGAGAGAGAGAAAGAGACAGACAGACAGAGACAGACAGAGAGAGAGAGAGAGAGAGAGAGAGAGAGAGAGAGAGAGAGAGAGGGTTTGGTTATTTTCTCCAATCCAAGCCCGCTTATCAGGCCTGTGTTTCCCCTTAGAGCATCCTAGAACTGAATCTTTTTTTTATATTTTATAGGCCTACTGAACATGAAAACTGCAAACTCAGATGCAGCCCAAAAAAGTTAAAAGAACATTTTTAAAAAATGTATGCTTTCAGTGGGAGAAGAGGAAATTCATATTAATTTCATCTTTGTGCTTCAAGTATTAACATCAGTCAGGGCAGTTTAGCACACATTATTAGTCCACATCATTAAATAAGGCATCGGCTAAATCGATTCATGATAAAGAAGGAGAAATTTGCTAGTTAGCTCAGTAGACCTTAGTATCATTTTTTTGATTGGCTGTAGTTTCATCTTTAGATCATCACTTACTTGAATGAGTTGATTCCAAACATAAATGGTTAATAGGGAGAGAGAGAGAGAGAGAGAGAGAGAGAGAGAGAGAGAGAGAGAGAGAGAGAGAGGGAGAGAGAGGAAGGGGAGATCATTAACTTGGTAGTGTTATTAAAAACACTTCCTCTGGTCTTCACACCATTCATGTTTGAGCTTCACATAGTGTTAGTACACAGTGCTTCAGCCTAAAGCTTTCTCAGAACTGAGACAGAGCACTAACCACTGCTATCACCTCACTGTCCACGGCCTGTCTGACTCACTTCCTCTGAGGGACGTTTCAGAGAAGACAGAGAGAAGTACGGCCACAGCAATGGCCACATGGCAGAGACTGCAGTATTCTCACAAAGCATCACTCAAATACAGTGTTAGGGGAAGCTATCCCTTGAAAGCATATATTTGCAAAATACCAATGACTTCACAGTTGAAGAAGTTGAACTATAAAGCTATAGGGAGAAGTTATAACTAAATAAAGTATAATGCAAAAAGGTCACATGCCCAGCCAGAAAATGAGTTTGTTGTATAAGCTCAAAGGTGTGAATTTGTCAAATTTGGCCTCCCCAAAAGGTCCATAGCCCTGGGCATGCCTTAACAACGGACAGGATAAAAGAAAAAAGGGGTACACAAAAATGGTACTTTTTGAATCACTATGCAAATGTGAATGTAGTTTAACTACTCTCCAAAAGGAACATGCGTGGCTTTGAGAGCGACAAACCAAAAATATATTCTTCTTCTCATGTTTGATTAAATGTGGATGTCATTTCCTGTCCCTGATTACTTGGAAAGTGGATTCGCCTTTTCACAGAAGTGGACACCACTGAACCGCTGACCCCCACCCCAGGCCCTCACACCTGTTGTCTTAGACCGCAGCCAGGGAGACACACACACACACACACACACACACACACACACACACACACACACACACACACAGATCCCCTCCCTCACCAGGACATCTGATCCAGTGGTGACCAACAGCTGCACTGTGTTTTTGGCACTGCCACGCCTTAACATCTCCACGCTGCTTGTCCCCAATGAGTCACGCACGCAGAGGAGGCTGTTAAAAAAACTCAAATGGATTTATTTTGGTTTGGAGTAAACACTTGAGTTTGAATGAACTTCCTTGTAAAAATGTGACCTGAGAAGAAAGTATAAGGGCCATGGGAATGAAAAAAATTAAAGGAGAAAGTTATTTTTTTCCATTATGTATTAATAAAGAGTTCAAAACACTGGAAAGATGTGGATAGATTAGAATTCCTGGGATCAATAACTCATAAGCAAAGCATTACTAAACCACAAATGATGCATATTTGCTATCGTCGTAAGGCAGACAATGAGCTACAAACTTAATTTGAACTGAAACAAGATGTCCTTTAAGTTCCACTAGTAACATTGCTCTCCATGTGCAGCGGGCTGTGAGACGAGAGCACAGGGACCGTCTACAAAGGGAAAAACCCAAGAGAAAAATATTCAATAGCCTTTACCTCGTACAGTGCATTGTAGTTAGTCAAGCTTAGAGGAAAATGTCTTGTTAAGGAGAAAAAAATGAGGTTGTAGCTCATTGTCTGACTTAGGAAGATATCAGATGCATTGTTTGTGTTTAAATAACGTTTTGCTTTTGAGTTATTGATGCCGGAAGTTTAAATCTGTCAGTATCATTTGAATGTTACCGCAGTCCTTAACTGTCGAGTTTATTCTCAACATTTTGACTTTTTTCTCCAAGTGGATGAGGGGAAAAATAGTTCCTCCAATAATTTGTTTTCTCTCTCACATTGGCCATAATACAGTATAGAAGACAGTTACACAATGGTAGGAAAAAAATATGTTTTTTGTTGTTGTTGAGTGCTGTAAACCCTCACATATGCTTAGTTCCCATAACAGACTAAATTAGGCCCTATATCTGAGAGAATAAGAGAAAGAAGCTAGTGCTACAGACTACTGTTTGCGTGCTCGTGAGACACTCCCCGGAAAGAAAAGTGTGTTGGAATTTAATGAAAAAAAAAGAAGCTATCTCTTCCAGTCGATACCAGTGATTTATTTCAGAAGCAAAGCCACGTTTAACACCCAGCAGTCCATGAGAAAAAAAAAACTTTACTTAAGTCTTCAGGTCTGCACCCAAATCTCTCTCTTGCACTGAGTAAGTGTTTGGAGTGTACGCCCACACTGCACACTGTGAGCTAGGCCTTGTTGCTGTGAGTGATGTCTCCTCTGTAGCATAAATAATATGCGCTGGAATAAGGCTGGCGGCGCTCCAGAAGGGCTAAATTGGAAAACTTTGGCAGTAATTTTGCCTCTGATGAGAAAGTGATATCTGTACAGCTGAGATGCTGCAGGGAGTGTGTGTGTGTTGTTTTATTCCTTCTGGAACACTAGCGCAAAACAAATTGGGAAGTGATTGACGGGGTCAGATCTTTAAAGGACCAACTCTTTCCAGTTAAATAAATGTATATGGAAGTGTATAAGGTGTATTTTTTTTAAATTATGCATTATAATTAAAAAGTTGAAATGTCCTGAATAAATCACTGTTCAAGACTTGAGGTAAAGTCAGAAAGATGTTGATGGATGTGAACTCCCAGGATCAATAACTCATATGCAAAAAGGTCATTAAAACACATAATAAAAAAGCAGACAATGGCTATAAACCTCACTTTAACCGAGCTTAGCCGTCTTGTTCAGAAAAAAATGAAGTTGTAGTTTGATCATTTAAGTATAAAGACACCTATTTTGATAAATTGGAAGATACGTAAACCCAATTGCTTCAGCATTGACAATTGGCTGAAGGACTTTTTAGACCTCCTGTCAATGGAGCGAGAAGCATCAGCTCTCAATGACCATGACTGTGGTAAAGACGGACCCTGGAACTTTATAAGTATGAACTTAAGAAACTGGACATTTAAATGAATTTATTTAAAAGTATGGATCTGCACCCACCCCCCCCCCCCCCCCGTGTTGTATTTTGTATTGTCCTGTGAGTTGTCTTGTGGTGTATGTATATGTTGTCTGTGATTGTTTTGTTAAAGAAAATAATAAAAAAAGTATAAAGACAACTACACAGAAGTCACTCAATTATGTTAACTTGAAACAAATGTTAAATGTTCCAATCATTTTTATGGTCAGCCTTGAATAGGCATGAATGACTTGCAATTTGCCAGAGGACTTATGTTTCTAAAACAAATATTATCGTGTTCAATTAGCTTTGTTAGGAGAGATTTGTCTTCAAAAACTTAATGAACTGTATGTTATACATATATCATTGGTGTATCATATTTTTCACGAGTGTTTCTCAACCTTTCCACTAAATGCATCTATATGGCCCTTACAATTGCGGTTGCATTCACCCTTGAAACAACTAAGCTCCACTTTCTTTTTCTCATGTCCCATATTGTCACACACACAGACGAACACATATATAAAAGACAGCAGAGTCCAACCAGTTCACATTTAATGCCCTGGGCTTTATTGTCTTATTTTAGTGAGAGTTCTGTCACATTTTTTTTTTTTTTTAGTCTTTTCAGCCTCCAGGTGGGACAAGTAAACCTCAAGGATATATCCTGCCATTGGACTGGGCATTCAGATTCAGACAAAGACCAGAAGCACTACTAAGTAATGCTGCCTTTGTGCCTAACTCTTCACAGAAGAGAGTACATTAAATTCCCCAAAGGAAGGCACCCAATACTTGTGGTTTTTGGCCTTGCAGCCGTCTGGAGATTCTTTTTTCAAAGAGAAAAAAATAAGGGAAAACAAATTTAAAATGGGAAGAGGAGAGGAAGACCCCTCTCCCTGCCCTCATTAGCATTTTTTTCTTATTAAAAAACTGGAATGATGAAACACGTACAGCCATTACTGCCCATCCACCTCCCTTATCACCTATGCATGAACAAGTAACAAATGAACAAAAGAATGAAGTCTTTCAATAAACGAAAAGCTTACAATCAAGTTTACCACAAGAACAAGAAAATTAAAATTACAAAAATAACTGAATTTTTTATTTTTTTACAAAAATGTTTTGTGGGATATAACAAATAGAAAAAAAGGGGGTGACTCTGCTTGCATGAAAATGAAGAACAACCCCTTTTTTTTTTAAAACAAACAATATACAAAAGCAGCATTGATATTTATCAAAACCATGAAAAAGAAAAGAAAAAAGTAAATCACAAAAAAAAAAAAAAAAAAAAATAGTGCTTTAAATCAGAAGCAGCAAGGGCTTCTGGGAAGAGACTTCATCCCTGTTTTGTTACTTGTGTTTTTTGACAATGTTTAATGGAAGCTCCCAGGAAGAAAGGAGCACCACTGTCACCCGCCGCCATTGCTTCTTTATCCTCCTCCTGGTCTGTATGTATGATGTCACCATTTGATTTCCACATGATCCACAGAGAGAGAGAGAAGCACAGGGACCCAAAATAAAGGGGGGGCTGGGTGTTAGGGGGAGGGGACCTGCTTTGTGTTCACAATATACAAAAATACCCAGGAGTCCGTAGCTACCTAACATTTACTACAGCACAGGAACCAACAAAGGTACAGTGTACAAATAAAAAAACAAAAAAAACAAACCCAAAAAAACAAAGAAACTGTAAACACAGCACAATAAATAGATAAAAACAGCAGGCTCCGCACCATGCACATGATGTGATAAAACTCTGGTCTATACAACTCCCACGTCTCTCACACTCGCCACGACTTACTTGGCTTTTTACTTTTCTTTTTTTTTTTGTTGACTCCCAAGTGCAAAACATCACAAATGGACAGTTCTGTATTCAAGTAATATATACAAGGGGTAGGGGGGGATATTACAAATATGTAGTTTACTGTACAGATACTAATTTTGCCATATTCATAATTTACAGATGTCGATCTTGTACTTTTTAAAACAGAAACAAAACTAAAACAGAAAAAAGTTTTTTTTTTTTAAAAGTATGAGAGATGAGAAAATTGCAAGCGAGCGGCCGCGGCCCTCTCGTCAATCATTGTGTCCGTCTGCTGTGGAGTCCCGCTGTCCCTTTAGCATTCCCGATGCTACGATGCACAGCACCTTAAAGAGTGGACCCTCCCCATCGCACCGCTACTACGTCACCTCCATGGCCACTGTGTTGTCTGCTATACTGTTCAGTGCTGGCTTGTCTTCGTCGTGATTATCCCTGAGGAGAAGACAAGAGATTGATGTTATTGTTAGGTTTCAATTGTTAAAACTGGAGCGTCCTAGATCTCAGTCAACTCATCTGTGTGTGTGTGTGTGTGTGTGTGTGTGTGTGTGTTAGAGAGAGAGAGTGTGCACTGTGCATACTAAACAGTTCTATTTCCGTCTCTGACGTCACATTATTTCCGTGGATTCCCAGCAGCATTATCTCTAGTAGACAGTGACTGTATTGGAAACATTTAGATGATATCTGCCGGATCCAAACTGAACACTTAAATGTATGTTAATGCATCTTTCCTGTTGCTTATCAAGAAACAAACATTGCAACAAAACTTTCAATAAAGTTCTCTACCTCTGGATAAACACATTACTATGTACTGTATATATTGTTGTGTCTGGGGCATTGAGGTGTGTTTTTAAGACGATTCCATATTGAATCAAACTGTCGTCTGATCGCCCACACACCTGTGTGGAGGCTTCAAGTCTGTGCCACTGTGTTTCTAGTGTAAACTAATTCAAGTCTGTTGATAAACATCTGTTTATTCTGCATCAAGTCAATCAAAGCAAATATCCTCATTTATTATGATAGATTCTGTGCTACATTAGAAACATGGCGGCACAACACGCTCATTGTAAAACATGTATTATTTGTACTCGAGGCGATTATACACCAATTAAAACCATTATGAATATTATTTTCCATTTCTACCAAATCCGTTCTGAAAAAAGCTACACACTAAAAGTTAAAGTTATATGCGATAGCGTACGTTATATGAAACCACTGTCATGAGACGCTTAGCTTAGCAGAAAGACTGGATACAGGGAAACATTTAGCCTGTCCAAAGGTTAAAAAAACTAAACTAAACCTATAAAGCTCACTAATTAACACAAAACAATGTATTGTGTTAAAAAACATTGAACTACTCCTTTAAAAAGGTGCTTAACAACATTGATGGTGGGCTCACCTTGATCCCAGGTCCATGGCGGCTGCTGTGGAGACTTTGGGCATCTGCAGGTTGTTGGTGGCGGACAGTTTTAAGGCGGAGGGTGGCACGCTGCCGAGGGCCCGGGGCAGGTGGCGCCCGCTCAGACAGAGACTGTTGTTCCCCATGAGGACCTGAGTGGTGGCGGGGTGGAGGGCGCTGGGAGAGGAGGGGACCGCATGGGGAGAAGGCTGCAGGAAGGTGGGGGCCACGGCCGGGGGAGTGTGGCCAGACTGGTTGGTCTGGTGGAGGGACGCCGCGGTGGGGCTGGACAGGTGAAGGCCTTTGAACACACCTGGAGGATACAGAGAGAAGAGTGAGTTAACGCAAATTAAAATGGATTAAAAGAACGGCAAGATCAGAAATGGAATATGGATGTAGTAACACGCCGGATAGCTCTAAGGTTGTTTAAATAATGTGGAGTCAGCGATTCTAGAGAACACTTGTCAACATCAGTGAATACCTCATGATTGGGTACCGTGTACAAACCGTTTTCAGAATCACTGACTATACACCTTTATTAAGTTCTTCCCAATCTTTTTGGCTCGTGACTACTTCAATGGAGTTACACCAAAGAGTGATTTTCCTTCTTGGATGGTTTCATTTGAAGGATGTTTAGAACCTCAAGAAGCAGAATTATTCAGCATTTCACAAGGGAAACAAACTATTTAGAGAGAGAGAAAAAAAAAAAAATTTGTCCTACAGCAATATTTTCTTTTCCCAGTATTAATCTGGTGACCCCCTGAGGGAACAGGCCTCAGTACACCACTTCATGGAGAGAAATAAAAAGTGAATTTTCTTGTGTTGGATCAAAATAAATCAATAATAACCAAAGTGCCTCTGACCTGCTCCTGCCAGCACTCCGTTGACTCCAGTGGCCAGCACCAGCTCCTCTTTGGACTTGAAGGTGAGCAGCTGGTCTGTGGTGACGAGGGCCGAGGCAGCAAACTGAGCGCTGGCCTGGTCCAGGGTCTTGGACACCAGCGTCTGGGGGGGAAACAAGAGAGAGAGAGAGAGGGAACATGAGGTGAGTGGGTTAGAGCCAAAGACTGGAACACTCTGATCAAACTGCTGAGCTCAGCACTTCAGCTGCCAAACAGGAACTGAGCCAGAGGCATTTACACTGCTGCTGGAAGTGTGAACCAACCTTCACCTGGAGAGGACTTCCATATTGGAAGAGCTTTGGTTAGACAAGCTCTCATTTCATTTGTGAGAATCTTACTGTAACATTACACAAGATGAGACACACAGCCAAGGTAGTAAAGTAGATCAAAATATGATTCTTACCAAGATGACATTTTAAAACTTTACTTTTACACTAGAATTGGCTGATAGAGATCTGCCTTGTACATTTTAATTTATATATTTGTAAAGCACCTGTTCCAAAGTGCTTAGCAAAAGGAAAATAAAACAGAACACATTTTCAGTACGAAAAAAGAAAGTCCTGTATTTCCAAACACTTTCAACAATGAAAAAAGTTATGGACTTTGTTTGATATGAGTTGGCAGAGAGTTCCCGAGAAAATCCCCCCCTTTTCACCACTCTTGTGTTTTGGTGTTTGTGAAAGTTGACCTAGTGGCTCAGAGTTGCATGTCATTGACCTAGTGGCTCAGAGTTGCATGTCATTGACCTAGTGGCTCAGAGTTGCGTGTCACGTACCTGTGTGTTGTTGGCTGTTGGCGGGTTGCTGTTGCTGGCTGCTTGTTGCTGCTGCTTCTGCATGAGAGCCAGCTGCTCCTGGTGCTGCTGGTACTGCTCTGCTGTGAACACTGGGGACAGGAGGAGGGGGGAGGAGGGGGGACGGTTTAATACACTGTTTAATGGGTGGGTCAGGTGGGTTATTGGGCAGTTGTCTGAGGATTGTCTCATAACAGACAAAGAAAGGAGGTTTACGTGTTAAAAAGTGGAGCCAGCGATTATGGAGAACACTTGTTGTCAAAAATCAGTGAATATCTAGTCATGCTTAATGCAAAGCCGCTGTGCATTAAGTATGAGCAGATATTTACTGATTACATGGTAGCAGATTGTCAGGAATTATTCACTGATTTTGACAAGAACTGAATTCGACAACAAGCATTATCTACTATTGCTGATTCCGCCTTTAACTGAAATGTCAAACACAATTCTGGAATGCAGCAAATGAACCATGTCAAGTTACTTAATGTAATACATGTCTGTCTGTATACAAGAATATTGAAGTCAATTTAGTGAGATATACTTAATTAACCTTTTTGGAGGCTCTGTTTTATAGGAATTCTAAAAGCCAATGCAGTACTGTTTTGATGCTACCAGTAGCTAAGCTAGTTTACAGATATGCATCATCTTAACATTTACAAACTTATTTTAAGTTAACTTCTTTTAAACTCTAATGACAAAGATGCTGTCCTTGTTTCTTTACAGCAGAAACAAAATGCTAAAATCATCAAATTAGAAATGTAGTTATTGTAAAGCTGTCAGCTATTTAAAGAAGGATCTATCCCATCTAAGCCAGGATGACAGAAAGGCCATTTAGCCTCATCAAATAACTTGATTTATGCAAATAGCATTCCAATTGGTCTCTCGAGGATAAATAAAAGTTAAATGAAATGAAATAACACGCTAGTACGATGCTTGTAAATTGAAATGACAGTCACTGACATGAACTGATTTTCTGTGTTTCCGTACATAAGCATTGCGTCAGTGGGCTTACAGACACTAGTACACCGTTTCAACAGCAACACAAAGGTTAAGCTGATGAGTTCAAGGTAAAGAAAATGAATAAAAAGCAGAGTCTTCCATTCAGTTTGAAGTCTAATCAACCACAAACACAGAAGGTTTGTACACCCGTCACAGAGGCCTTAACATGCACAATGGTACAAGGGACATGACATGCTACAAGCTTTTCTACCAGTGGTGATAAATCATACATAGCCCAGTGGTCAAAACAATGCGTTTCTAGACAATGTTACACTGTAAAAACCAGAACCAAATAAACAACAGTGTAGCAGCATTTTATATGAAGACAGTATTTCACAGCATCGGGAAAAGCAAGAACTCTTAGGCTTTGTCGGAAAAACTACAAATGTAAGCATCTGCAATGAGATATCAATATGTTTTCAGACCTCAAATTAGGGTTACCAACGATGGAACACTGTAAAGCACTTATAAGTGGCATTCAAATTTCAGGCCACATACAGAGTCTTGTTTACTTATCATTTAATGGGACAGTTTTTGAATTAAATCGTTATATTGCCAATCTTTGACAGAAAGCAAAGTTCTTATGTGGCTGCTTGTGTTTGAAAAACTCAAATCAAACATGTTTGTCATTCTCAAATTGAGGTATTTATTTAGCA
Source organism: Ammodytes marinus (assembly GCF_949987685.1). Classification (NCBI taxonomy): domain Eukaryota; kingdom Metazoa; phylum Chordata; class Actinopteri; order Uranoscopiformes; family Ammodytidae; genus Ammodytes; species Ammodytes marinus. The sequence goes on from NC_137225.1 coordinate 21,586,055, forward strand.
GCCTTTTTTGCAACAGATGTTTTGACTTGTTCTAGTAAGAAAAGCACAAGAGCTTCTAATAACATAACCATAGTCTTTGTTGCTAGTGGGAGCGAGCATGCACAGAGCCAGGACGCTTGAAAACAACTCTATTTGTATTTGTACATTCTCTCTACCGTGGCATGTCAACATCTATTTCACAAAAAAGCATTTGTTTAAAAATAACCCCAAACAATAGTCAGCCATAACCAGGAGCTCTACATACCCAGTAGTAATCTCTTCTGTGCACTCAGACAACAATACCAACCAGTATTACCGGTATTTCTAATCATTTGACAAGTAAGTAAGTAAGTAAGCTTTATTTATATAGCGCCCTTCACAGACCAGGGTCACAAGGCACTTCACAATGCGCTTCCAAAGCGCTTTGCATATTCACATTTTATACACACACTCAAACATTGATGGCAGGAAAATAGGCTAACGCGGAATGCTACATTTCTCTTCCTCAAACTAAATAGGGAACTTGAGAAAAAAAATAAAACATTTCCATATACCATTCAATAACTTAATCACAATGAGTTGAGATTAGGCCCCAGCGACATGACTCTTTAGAAAACAGCAAAACAAAGCCCAATCATCATGACTCCCTGCAGTGGGCACCCTCCATCAACCAAATTATATTTACTTTTCTACCTTATTTTACTTTAATTGCGGAAACAACCTCTAAGTGGCAACTATTTATTATTTCACTAAATACAGGCTTTGATCACAACGATGAAGGAAATATAGGCATACAGAAACAAGCTCCCTTATATTCACGCTTATTAGAAAACTGGATACCTGCAGCCGGCCACTATTTTATCACTTGATTATTGTCTGTTTTTTTTAAATAAGGGGAACGGTATGTCTAGACAATCGTGTTGCTGAGAATTTTTTTACACAGCAGTTACCACAAAATTAAATACTAGGTAAATTAAATCTGAAGTTTCCCCCTTAAAAAAGGTGGAGTCAGCAATTCTAGAGAACATCTGTTGTCAAAATCAAGTGAATATCTCCCTGCGATCTACTACCTGTCTGTACTGTGTCTTAACTGAAACAAAATCCAGTATTAACACACAGTCTAGGCTCTGTAAACGGGTATGTAAACAAGGGGTTTGCCGTACATATAGCAGATCATGAGAATATATTGACAGATTTTGACAAGCATTCTCCAAAATCGCTGACTGCACCTTTAACTTGCCCCAACTATCGACAGACTCAGATAAATGATCGTCAGTCGAAGGCCAATTTTCTTCTGATAAATGAATTCCCTCGTACTTTGCTTGACATCTCTACGACCAATAGCCCAGACTCACTCCAGCACACCTTATGAATCTATACAACACAGCATTTAGAATTGATTCCACTGCGCCGCGGTAGCTGAAATTAATGTATTATAATGTCAAGAGCAGGTTGAAAGCAGAAAGTTCTGGCTGGGGCAGAGCCTCATCTAAATGTGTCACACAAGAGCAGCAGCAGACCCACACTAAACACCACCGAGCGCTGGCTTTTAAGTCCAACTTCTGAATTGAATATTCACGCGCACAAAATCAATTAAGCGACGGCAGCTCGCATAATTTTATGCATGGAGACACTTTTCAATTACACCCCTTCCTGTGCAAACCACAAAGGCAATTCTCAGACATTTTCTTTTGGTTTTCTATGCTGAAATATGGAGAAGATTCTTTAATGGTCAAAGCTGGCATCCTTTCCCTGCTGCTATAGACAATACATAAACTTTACACTGCCATTATTTATTTATTAAGAATCTGTTAGAGTTGGGTTATGTCACAGTTTGTCCCACAAGTTGACAGACATTTGTGCATGAAACAAGCAATGTTGCTGTAAAAACAGTACCCTATGAAGGTTTTAGCTAGCAGCAATATGAAGCAGTGTTTGCGTGTTGCCACACACACACACACACACACACACACACACAAATTCCCTACATAATTTTCATTAATTATTCCATTAATTCACAGTTGCTTTAAGAAGTGTAGCAAAGCTCCAGCAAAGAACACACACAAGAGGACTACAAGCAAGTCAACGTGAATGTTCAAAGAAGCCTTTGCCAGTTTTAAGATTTGATGCATATTGCACAACACCACTAATCTTATCTACATTAGTTAAAAGGGCCCACATACATCTTCACACTGTACACAACAACCTAAGAGCAGCAATACCAATAGATATTATTAAACAAAACTATATATAAAAATAAATTAAGAATCTTAAACTGAAAACAACAAATGTCACGTGAAATTACCTAAAATGTGTTGGGAAAACACGCTGAAATACAGCCTAGGTTCAAAGAAATGGATGTTGATTTAAAAAAGATGAGCATGCCATACAACTATATGAAGACTGAATCAATCAAACTGCTTTTCTAAATTTACCCAGAGAGAAAGGACTGCCAGAATCACATCGTAAAGTGAAAGCTTATCAGGGGACGATATTAAATTTGCTCCGTGTTGATGCCAAGAAACTTTTACAACAAAATGAACTGTTCCACTTTTGGGTTCAAACCAATAAAAATGTTTTGGCTGTAGCGATTTTTAATCCGTATAATCCGCCAAACGATAGATGATAGCCCACCCCCTGCTGCCAACGCAGAGTAACAAAACAGTGAGTCGGGCGCTCATGGTGTAGTGGTTAAGAGTGCTCCCCCATAGAGGCTTAGTCCTCAGAAGCAGCAGACAACAGGTTCAAACCCGGCCTGTGGTCTTTCTCTGCATGTCATTCCCCTCCGTCTCTACAAACTGTTTTATAAAAGCAAAAATGCGCAAAAATAATCTTAAAAAACAACAAGTGACTCACCGTTGACAGGCGTGGGTGGGGGTCCGGTGCGTGCCTGGGAAGCTGCTCCTCCAGAAAGGGTCCGCGTTAGTCCCGACACGGAGCGGCTTAAATCCCTAAATCCTCTGCTGCGCGACGACAAGTCATCTCCACCAGAGAGGTGGTGGGATAGCGTCCGTGGTCTGAAGTGCCTCCAGCGGCAAGACTTAATGTTCAAAAGCATCTGGCCCAGGTCCATGGCTGTGGTTGCCGCTGACGACAGAGGTGATGATGTAATAGTGGAGTGAGCGCTGGGGGCCGAGGTATTGGTTGCTGAGGTACTGGCGTTTCGGAGCGGAGAGTTTGGAAGAAGCGATGCGGCGGGTTGCTGTTTGGGCTCCAGATCTGCGTGCGCTCTGTCCAACAGGATTCTGAAACAAAACCCAAAGTAAAAAATAGTCAATTTTGGGGTTCAGCAGCAGCTTTTTAAGAGGGTCTTTCAAGCACTTTTGCCAACACTTTGTAGGATAAAAAATAATGTTTAAGAAATCTGAAGCTTTATAATGACAATCACCTAATAAAGCTATTGAAGAAAAACATAAAAATAGTAATATAAAATACGACTATGCACTAAAGTCCAATGTAAAAGACAGTTGTCCTGGGTGTCTGATTTTAATTAGAAAAATCCATTATTTTTCTAATTAAAATCTTTGTAGAAAAGAAGAAGAAGAAAAAAAATCACCAAGTCTGATCAATGTGAAGTGTGTTCAGATCTCTAGCACATCTCAAATCTTGAAAAACACTAAATGAAAAACAAAGCATTTTCCAAACTTTCCAGACTGTGTACGAACCCACTGCATATCTAAGCCCTGCCATCAGTGAGTTGGTGAAAATCCACACAAGTCATTTAGGGTCAGATGAAATGCTAAACATGCTGCAGTCATTATCAGAGCATTACAACATCGGCATCCTTTTGGGGTTATGGCCGCAGTGTTTCGCAAGTGCAGGCTTTTCCGTACCTCCCATTCATGTAATTACAATGCCCACTGGGCCAAACACGTGCAGCTATGCCATGAGAACATAACTGCACGCTGACGTAACGGAACACAACTCTTTAGTGTACAGCTGGGTTGCAGCTTCAAGGGCCTGTAACGCTTGTTAAAAATTCAGATAAAGTGGACTGGACGCTGATTTTCTAAAGCCATACCATTTAGAGTAAAACACTTTTTTTTTTAGACTCAAAGCAAAGTGCAAAGGATGTGAAATTAACTAAATAAACAGTGTAACTGTGTAGGTGTTTGGGAGTAACCAAAGTAACAAGGAAACAGTTACGCATGTGTTGTACAATTCCATGGAAATCCTTGTTGAGATACTAAACTGAAACTGTTACAGAGAAAAAACAAATGGACCAACCAACGCTGAAGTCTTGGCTCACATAAAACAAACTGAGCTCCATGTTTGCTTACATGATCAAGTATTGCTTTTATAACCATACGATACTGAAGACAGACAGACAGACAGACCGGTCCCTTTAGTCTCCCTTGGGTGAAGGCCATTTGATCGATCGCAGACAGAGACATAATATTGGCTAAGATCGTGTGAGGGTGTGTGCGTCTGTGAAACTGATACTGTCTAATGTAGTTGGTCTCCACAGCAACAACACCCGGCACTCTGGCTGACTCCTGCAGCCGGCGTGCTTGATTTAATCGCCTGTGTAATTACAGAGGAGTTAGACAAACCCGCGGGGCATATTGCTGTTCTGAATCAGCAGAGGATCAAGTTTTTTTTATATATAGAGTATATATATATTTCGTCTACAGGCCACAGCAGCAGGTGAGTTCCCAAAATGGCACTGTCATGTTCACAGTTTTGCCAGCCAGCTTGATATTTATTAAGGGACTGCGGCCTGCCAAGTGATCACTGGTGAACTGCCAAAGAGCCTCGTACGGTAAACAACCTCAGCCGCTTCTACAGCAATCTCTTGGCTCGAGTCCTGTGTTGGAATTGGCAGCAATCCTCCACACATTTCATTTCAGATTTCTACATTCGACCAGACTTTTGTGAAATTTCTTAAAGTTTGGTTTATCACGAAGATGATGACACCCACTATATATTTAAAAACACATAAGGCCGCCAAGTCTGTCCATTCTGTGCTACTGTAGAAAGAAACATAGTGCAACATGGCAGACCTGGTCCAATGTAGATATGAAACGCTCATTCTAAATGTATAAAATAAAAAATACACTTATATTTTTAAGCAAGTACACACTGCACATTTAAAAGCTTCCAAAAAAAAATGTGATAGGATACCCACAGAAGCATCAATAATCAAATCAAAACTGGGGTGAGTAAACCAAACAGCCAGAATGAACTCACCTTCCCCCTCTGCCCACGCGTCGCCGTGCCAACCCTATGCAGCGCCGCGGCGTGTTGAGCGACGTCAGACAGTAGCGGAAGCGTGCGTCACCCAGCCCGCCCTCTGACGGGCTCACCCAGGGCCAACTGCCACTCTGCTCCGCTCCGGACTGAAGGGAGAGGGGGAGGGAGAAAGTGGGGATGAGATGAGGACACACATTCATATTTAACAGCAATGAAATACATGGAACAAGCTTCCAGAAGATGTGGTGAGGTGACCTTCAGTTTAAAGTTGGATATCAGTAATGTATTTTGTTATTATTCAGTCTGGAATAGGGTATTTTTACATCCTGTACAAGAAAAATGCAATACGTGTGTAAAGGGAAAGGACGAGTGTGTGTGTGTGTGTGTGCGTGTGTGCATTGTTGTGTGTGTGTGTGCATTGTTGTGTCCAGCAGAGTGTGGGAGACTAGCAGCCAGACTGTCTCTATAAATAGCAGGCTGGGAGTCACAGGAGGGCACTCACCGCGTAGTACTGACAGCCTGCCTTCCTCCTGAACGCATAGCAACCATCTGGGTCATTCTCCTCCTCGGCCTCCGAGGAACCTGAATGGATCTAATGCAATAAAAACAGGAATAGAGTTAATGGAGTTAAGGGACTTGAAATCATATTATTGCATACAGCTCACACAATCAGTACAAGATTGAACCTTTAAGGCTTTAAAAAGTAAGTTAATAATTGTCTTTAAACAAATTATAAAAAAAAAATTAAACTAGCATTTTCCCAGCAGAGCCTTGTCACGCCTATGAAATGTGCTATAAAACTAAATGTATTATTACGAGACAAGCATGCACGCAAGAAGCTGAAGAACAGTTAATATTGGCTGTGTGAATACAGCTTTCAGCCCTTTTCCCCTCAACTGAATTAAAGACGTTACCTGTGAGAAAGGCTCCTCGTCCGAGCTGGGGAAGTCGTACTGGTTGAGGTCCTTGGGATTGAAGACGGACGGGCCTGAATGTTGAGGCGCTGACAGCGGGGGGATCTTGGGTTTCTTTTCATATTTCCTTTTGGTTCGTACTGCCTCCGTCTTCTCCGGCTGTGAAGACAAAAAAACATTTCTCAATATTTATATCCCGAGTCTCGCCTGATCAGAAAGGGCTTCCCAGATATGCAAAAACAACACGCTTGGAGGCGGTCTAGTGTTGTTGGTTCTAGGAGTGTGTCTAGAAACAACAGTGGGTAAAGAGAGCCATTGATATGCAGATGGCAGTGTGTGCCAGATGCTGCTGCCTAGCCAGATGGCTCCTACATCCCTCTCCCCACCAACCCCCCTTAAATCCACTCTATGCCACGTTCACCCTCTGACTTCCCCAGTGGGACCCACCCCCCCCTCCCTGTCTGAACACACTCCAGCCCCGCTAGGATTAGTCAGGTTCCCATTCAGGCCTTAGACGGGTGGACAAAGCAACCACAAGAGGCACGGGGGCTACACTGTGGAGAACTGCTGTGTCACATCAATAGTAGAAGTGAGTAAACCGAATATACGCACTTGTCAACAACAGGAAAATGTCAGCTGGTATAGGGAAATGGGGGGTTGAACAAGGGGGAAATAGTTGTCTAGCTTGGGGATGTGTGGGGGGGTTGGACATTGGAGCTAGTATAGTCATAATGAGAAAGAGGTGAGGCAGAGGTCACAGTACTGCTGTGTAATGAAGTGCAGCGTTATTGAAGCATATGGCGACTCGGCGTCACATTGAATGTTTTGAGCTTGAAGGAGTCAGTGGATGGAGCGTGTGACCTACTGCCGCGATGACATAACTCTGATTACTGAGCATGAATAGAGTGATACACAATGGTCAGTGCTTTGGCTGAGGGACACTGAAAAGCGGGGCTATACCGATTAATGTAATACTTATCGTCCTACGGGAAATGAATGTGCATTATAAAATATATATATATTTTTTAAAAATATCGCCAGTCATATAGTTTTCTGATAAAACAGAAATCTTTTTTTTTTAAGATTATTTTTAAAGGAAAGGTCTCTTAGTACTCGAGGGATGGCAATGATTTTCAATAATTTATACCTTGTTTGCCAATTAAAAGGATCTATCTTTTCAACGTGAAAATGCCCAGGTTTCTTTTGAGTCAGTGTTCAATACTGAGTATGCTATACTGAATTATACAACGCTTCCCTTCAGACATTATCAATGTGTTGAGTTGACGCGGGTTAAGGACAGATGTGACAGTCAATAGCATTTTCTGATACATTCTGTTCCAACACCCGCACTCATTCTCACTCACAAGCCAGAGATGATAGAAATCATTTTTCCATTATGTGCCTGTGTGAAGTGAATGCAGATGGCCCTCACCTTCTTGTAATCCTTCATATCTGCGTGGTCCTGGTGTCTGTACTGGTTGCTGTTTGACAGGGGAATGAGTGGGATGTTGTAGACGGGTTTCACCAGAGCGCGCTGGGCCAGAGCCTCAGCCATCACCTCACTGCCGTAGTCTGGCATCACATTCCTGTTTAAAACACAAAAGGTAGACCAGTCGGTAAGGGGTCACATTAACACACAGTCAAATTGAATCACTTCATTTCAAAACATAATGGATTTAGTACCATTACAGCCAACGTAATTGTGATTATTGGGAACGATATTGCAATTGCTATATTAGAGGGAATGACCACTTTTAGATCAATGTTCATTGAAAAACACATTCAAAAGATTATGGGGTGATTTGTACCAAACAAAAGATGTTTTCTCAGGTCTGAATAATATGATTTTTTGGCAGGACATAACTGCAGAGTGCCAATACTTGATACAAAATGCTATTTTCTCACAAGTTTGACTTTTAACAATGATGCAGTAGGTTTAAATGTATCTTCATTTCAAGTTTCACATTAAGAAAATGTACTGCAAAGCCTGATTATTGCTTTTTAATGCTCAATTGTCAGCAGCACCATACAACAGTGGCCCATCAAGCTAAATAATCTCAACCTCAGTGTATATGAAGAGTCCAAAATACAAACTAGACAATCCACAGAGTCCACCTGGGTCACTCTACACTAGCATAGTATCATGAAGTGGGCCGGAGAACACATCTACTGAGAACAGAAAAAGGTTCAATCTGGCTTTGACGTGCGGGCAGAAAGCAGGTGCGGATAACAAGAGGAAATTGAAATGTCACTACTAATCAAAAGCACACCAAGGGGGAAGGATCCAATTTAAGCTCACACTGACAGCTACTTTCAGAGCAAATTCATTCCCTTCCAATGTCATGTTTAGATGGATCGCAAAGGCCCTGATTTGAGGGGAGAATAAAAAAACAATTGAAAGTATAGCTTGGAAAAGGGAAAATTATAATGCGTTATGCATAGCAAACGGGCCACTCTCTCAAGAAATAAAGACCTTCTTTATTTGACCCGGTCGCAGTACTTTCTCCCTTACATACTCTAGTATATGGTCCAACAGAATGGGGAAAAGATTCTGGCACCCACACAGAGAAGTCAATGAGGTCATTTTCCTCTGACACTACTGAGTAAACAGTGAACTCTAAATATACAATGCATTCAAAACAGCGTGAACAACTGTGACCCCAATTAACATGAGTAGCGAGGCCTGACTTTACACAGAAAATATGTAGGTGACTTTTCCAAATGATCAATCATGCAGACGTATGGCCTCTACTTGACGGTTAAACGAACGCCTAATCCAACATGTAGGTTATCCACATAAGCCATCCAAACACTGACAATGTATCCTTTTCAGCTCTCGAGAGCTTCCCAATTAGGGGCTTAAAACCTGATCACAGCCTCTTCCAAAAACACTCCCATAGAGACAGAACTAGAGCACAGCTCCAAAACACACTATTATCCCCCAAAAATATGTGTTCAAGAGCGCCTGGGATTTAAATCAGACAAGCATTTATCATTCTCCTGCGTCAGAAAAATCCCTGTGAAAAAGCCTCCCAACAGCGGCTTTTCTTGCCTAACAAGGGGTGTTGATGCAGTGCAGACAGACATAAGACAAACCCTAATAACTACTGCCAAACTCTCTCCGGGGCAATTTCACAGCGCTCGACGTTGCCTTACCTCTTCTCCACTATCTCCAGTGTGAGGTGCAGCAGTTCCCTCTTGCTCTTCTCGCGGCGTTTGATCATCTCCAGGATGGTGACGGCTCGACTCAGGTCTCTGCGCAGCTTCAGCATCTTCTCATACGACGCCTCGTCATTCTTACGGTTCTGGAGGAATGGAACGGGGAGAGTTCAGACACACGCACAGACATAGAGGTTCCCATATACTGGAACTTTTACAGACGTCAAGTTGCTGAGGTTGTCAATTGTATTTAAACTTTCAAATAAGGGTTAGAAGGGCTGTCGCTGACACAGAATTTTCTTAGTTAAAACGGATCTGCCTGTTCAATACAGGGATTAGACTATTCATGATAATAAATGGCAATCAGAAAAAGTGCATTGGAGTAGGATATTGGGCCTTCTGTCTACACGAAAATGTTGGAGAACAGTGTTTGACATCACTGAAACCTGAGCTCTTAATAAAGGCCCTTCAGGGTGGAGATGTTTGAAAACTCTGTTTTGTCTGTATTCCTGTTAATAAGTAATATGGAGATTTATTTGAACACAAATTGACATACAAAAAGAAATAATTCTACTGAAGGGGTTCCGACTTCCGATTCTGAATCGTCAAGTTTCAGGGGGCAGCCCCAGTAATAACAATACAACTAGCCAATGTATTGTATAGACAGAGGACAATTTTCCAAGTAATAGGCCACAGAGTAGCCATCATTTAAATGCAACACGTCCAACCATCTAGCTAGCTTGTGATGCCTACCTTCCTGGTCTGCATCTTCTCTGTGCGTCGCCTGAAGGCCACATAGGGGTCTGTGCTGGTGGAGGAGCCGTCTCTCTTCTCCTGCTTGACGGTGGGGATGAGCGAGCCAGACTTGCAGCCTTTCCTCTTCCGGCTCCAGTAGTCAAACACTTCCTTGATCAGTTCATCGTCTTCCTTCAGGAGCAGTTTGGCTTCCTGGAGGCTCACCAGCTGGCGAGAACCAAGTCAGTGACAATGAATTGTGAGACACGGCACCGTGGCAATATGTTTAACAAGTACCCATGCGTATAATAAAGATATAATGGACAATACCAAGTGTTTATAACAAGCTGCAGTCATTTTAAAACAAGCCATAAACACAACAAAACAACGCTCTTTGGCTTGGAGCATTTTGGTGACTCAGCCAGAGCAATCAATTATAAGAACAGACCCTGATAGTATAACAATGATCTAAATTATATTCCATAATTTATGGAACTTTTTCTTTGAAGTTTTTTCCTTTTTTTGTGTTAAATCAATGCTTCAATCAAGTATTCATGCATATAATGAAGATATAATGAACAATATCAAGTGCTGTAATTAAGCTGTAGTCATATGAAACAACCGTATACACAACAGCAAAAGAAGCGGTTTGGCTTTCAGCAGTGTTGTTGGCATTCTTCTCATTAGTCAGATACTGTGGTTAGCTAATTACAGGGCAAGAAACAGGACTTTCTTCACCATAGAGTAAAGCTCCATTTGACTCAGTGGGACTATTTTTTTCCATGTAAAAGCCAGAGAGAAGTGTTTTTGCAAAGACCATGCACACTGGTATTTTGCCCCCCCCCCCCCCCCCCCCCCCCCACACACACACACACAGGGACAAATACCTGCTGTCCACTGCCTTTCTCCAGTCTGTCTATCATTTCCTCAAACTGCAGCGCCGTGATTTCCATCTTCTTCTTCAGCTTGTTCACAAACGTCTCGTCCTCCGAGTCCAGGTCGTAGTCTGGCTGCTCCGTATCCAAACTGAAAGCTGTGAGATGGGATGGTTGGTTACTTATGAGATAGCACACAAGACACATTTATTTAAAGTTAGTAGAAGTAGACACAAGATAACTTCTGTGAACAAGACTTGATCATGCTGTACTGTGCATCCACTCCACTTATCAAATGATTATGACATTTCAGCATATTGGACATATTGAATTACTCAGCGGGAGGAAACAATCTTTCACCTTGCACCAACACAAAATCATTAGCCTGCATTTTAGATTAGATGTCAAACGGATAAGGAAACGTATAGAAAAGTGGGTTTTGAGAGCAATCACTTGCAGCCACCAAACTGAAAAACCATTTTATGATTGATGTTTAAAACGCATAGTCATTTGCATTGAGCCACAGTACACTAGTCAATAATGGCATTGAACTCAAGCCAAGCCGACTACTGAAAAGTACAACTTCAAACAGCATTTTCACCATGACAAAGCACTCTGCTTGTTTGGCGCTTGAGGACACGGACACACACACACACACACTAGTTCCCAGACTGGAAAAGCTAACCAGCCACTTGCTAATGAATATGGCCCGGGGCTGAGCATTCTACCAGTCGGTCTTGCCAGAATCTCCAGCTATTTCCTGGAGATTCTCCAGACAAAAACACATTAGTCTAGTACGATTTGGCAGAGGCTGTCTGTTGTGATCCATCAGCTACTGAGGAGGCCACTGGATGGGAAAACATAACATTTACTGCATTGTCACTTTGAGAGCCCACAATAATCAACACACTATCCTGTCAGCCTGAAGTGTCAGCATTCCCTCCCACTCAAAAATGGTTAAGTAACAGAGAAACGGCTACAAAATCCTGGTGGAAATATCTTAACACATCACAGCAGTCCCCCTTGGTTTATATGTTGTAAATTCAATACTATTTCAATAGTAAATAGAAACACAAATACAGCACTTGTTTCCCATTGCAAACCATTATTCCAGCTGCGTTAATATGCCAGAGTAAATGATAAAAGGAACTTGCGGTGGCATTGTATTTTCTCTCTCTACAGAATGACCCACTGACCTGTACTTTGTATTGCCCGTGGGGACGGCTCAAACACTGGCTCAGACATTTTCTAAAATCACACGTTGGCTGGAAAACCCTCTAGGGCCGACAACAACCACAATGTACAGTTACACACAACACAACAAATGCCCAGTCAGGCATACAGACGTCTGTCTACCACATGGAACCAGCAACACTGCTGTGTGGCACTGTCGACACAAGACAATGATTTTTTTAGGTGGAGTTCTTTGGGGGGGAAAGATTGTTGTCCCAATCACTTTTGTAAAAATCTGTTAATGTCTCCTCACAATCGGCTACCAGTCCGTTCTGTGTGTGCGCTGAAAGAACAATCTGGTGTACACATCCTAGGCTCTGTAAGTAAACATACATGTTGCTAGCTGCAGTGGGCCCCTTTGTTTACATACCTCTTTACAGAGCCAAAGCTGTGAATTAACTACGATTTAAGCGCACACACACAGTACGGACAGGTAGCGAATCGTGAGGAGATCACTCATTTTGAATTGAGTGATTTGGTCAGCAAGCATTCTCCAGACTAGCTGACTCCACCTTTAAATAGTATCCAGTTGTACGACCCAAACGTCATCACATATCTGTCAAACAGCAGCATAATAAAACCCTCTCTAAGCATCAGACACACCTGATGAATCCAACATCACCACCACATGCTCACACCGCTAAAGAAGAGCATATTCCGGTTGCAGTGTCGTCCGGCTACTCACGCTGTATGTGAATGAGCTGCTTTGGCATCTTGAACTCCCCGGGGTAGAGCGACTCGTAGTGCGTGATGTTGCGCTCGGCCTCGGGGACGGGGATGACCATGTTTTCCCGGTTCTCCCCGTACACCTGCTGCGCCGAGATGGCCCGCTGGAGATGGTGCTCCTGAGAGACAGACAGACAGAGAGAGAGAGAGACAGACAGACAGAGAGAGAGAGAGAGAGAGAGAGAGAGAGACAGACAGACAGCTGGTTAGAATTGAATGGTATTTATAACAGCTCTGCATAACCTCATTTTCAGAAATCTTTTTCTTGATCAAGCTGTGTTTTGTTTCTTTCTTTCACAAAGAAACATGCTCACTCTGGCAAGACAACAGCGAATAGCAGATTTATCTACCAGTAGACACTTCAATAAATATCACTTCATAGCCTTGGATATGCATCAACAAACAAGAATACTGGATCGTATTGGTAATAAAAAAAAAAGAGCTACATGGATTTAGTTGGTGTGAAAATAGTTTCAGAATACAAGAACCCAGTCCTTTTCAGAGGGGAATAACAACCACAGCACAGCTAGATATTGCAGATAAGCACCATTAAAAGTAAGGGATCTAACGGTGCAGGCTTTGGGGGGGGGGGGGGGGGGGTGTCAATTATTGTGGCCTGTAGCAAAGGATCCTGGGGTCATTTCACACAAGCCTCATCACAATTACAAGGAGATTACGTCGCACATTAGGAGAAGATTTCCATCCCAAACTCTCATTACACTCCCAGAATAGTTTATTTGCACAAGAAGCCATGTGTTGTTACATTGCATAGTTGTGCAATGTAACAAAAAAAAAAACATTAAACTTTTAACAGCTTCACCAAAATAAATAATAAAAAAAATTCATTCTGTGTTGTGTTTCACATCTAGCAGTCAGTCCTGAGGCATGTTAAAAGGGAATAGCCTTCGCACTGCAGTGATGATGGCAATTATTATACAGAAAACAGCATAGGGCTGCAGAGTCACATACCCTACAAAATCCATTTAAATTCCTTTTACTGATCGTCTTTCCATGTTTTGTTTTTCTGGCATTCCTTAGCCCTTCTTTTCAATGCTATCCTAAACAATAAGGGCTTCTGTTCGGGAGTAAAATACTATTTGTCATTAATATGTTATGCCCGTCTATACACACACACACCATCGCAGCTCTCGCTTCTGTCTCTCAAGAGAAATGACTCATGTTGAGCAGATACAAAAAGTTCAAGCAAGTGTATTGACGTGTTAATCCACTGGGAGTCACATTGACTGTGTACTGTGTGTAAAGTGTGTAGTCTCTGGCGAAGAAGAAGACATACTATATTTATTATAAAAGACGTCAGTTCTGGCCCCGCAAAAGGTAGAAGGTAGGCCTACTATCTCAGCTAGCAGTGACTCATTAGTTTTCATTTGCTGCATCGCTAGAGCAAGTCACAAAGTTAGCCGGAAAGAAAGGCAAAGTTTACAACAATGCTAATGCACATTCTGAGCCAAGGGGTCATAGATGAAACACATGTGAGTTTCTCCAGCAGCCAATCTGGTGCTTTAACAAGAAATGAGTCACAGTTTGACCCTTGAACTCAAACACAAAAACTTTTTTCCATTATGTAATCCGTCACAATGGTGATGTAAGAAGAATCGTATCTGTTTTTCAGTAACACAAACTTTTGTCCGCATAACAAAAACGATAGGTCGTCAGAAACATCCTACTTATTGAATCATTTTACCACAGGTTTCGACCTATTTTAAGACCTGGTATTAACATCTGTATCAATGACGAAGCCGTTTATGTACAACAGAGTGAGCATGTATTTTGTAATAGTCTTTATAGGCCTGCTCTATGCCGTTAGTGGAGCAGATGGCCAATCTTGTCAAACAAACTGCAGCCCATCTTGCTCTAGCAACTATTTTAACAGGGCTCCTACTCATTTTACACATTACACACACATTTTTCACAGCCCTCAGTATCTTGGGCAGATTTTAAGATACGGTTCAACGTTCAATGACACACCAATTTTGGCTGGCAAATGAACACCAACGAAAACCGTGTCTGTGCATAGCCGATTTTCCATTACATTGAAAACTATTCAATTTTTAGACAGTTGCGTGGGAGTTGAGGTGGCAAGTGCCCTCAGTATAATCCAACACCGCGGGGAGCTGTGTGTGGAGTAAGAGGAGAACCGTATCAGAGCTGTGAGCTGGCATCAAAGAGCACAGCGGGAGGCCACAGCTAAACCATCTGCACCTGTTAAGCTTATCGGTAAAGCCAGTATTGTACACTTTCTCTACAACCAATAGACAAGGGAAAAAACAGCTTAATGCCTTAACCGCACCATTGTGAATTGAACCTTGGGGGCCATGGGACTTAAGGCAACATCAGTCACCCACTGACATGCTTGTAGGTGGCTCTCAAGTTTGAGATTGGGATGCAAACGTACAAGTAACACAAAAGAAATTATTCCCAAATCTATTCACAAATTCCTAGTAATTTGTCACCAACTTAAGCTGGAACATTACTCCATCATCACGACTGGATTTGGCATGTTCACACGTGGAATTCACAGGTTTAAGACAAAAACAAAGTGCCGAATTTGGCTTCCTGTTCAGCCAAACTTGTTGAAACTTTCTTACAGCCTTGTTCACTAGTACCCACACATACACAACCGCCTGCAATTAGCTCATAGTTTCGTGTGATTCTACATTTAACAACCCCTTGCTTAGCTGGTCAAAAACTATTGGTGTAGAACTAAAGAGGCTGTGGTTCTCGGTACCCAGGACTCTACAACTTCAAGTGTAAAGATAGTAAGCTCTGAACATGCGGTTGAATTGCTAAAGCATTCTTGCAATTCCCTCATATCTCTTATTTGTGGTGCATACTTCCTGCATGCTTGTTAACACATTTTAATATATTTCCACAGAAAAATACTTTATAATATTTCTTACAAATGGTGATAGGAATGTCAACGTCAGAATTATAACTCTGGTTTAACTGGTTGAAGTCGCTAGCATGTAGCCATACCATTAATCACACTACAAGCCATCTCCAATTCAACTGACTTCAGTCTGTGGGAGGAAACCAGAGCATCCACAGGAAACTGACCCTAAAACCACAAAAAGGCCCCAGCCGGCCGAGTGATTCAAAAGCAGGAACTTTGTTTTTCTCCAACATCTGAGTCTAAATGTAAAATATGTCTTCTAAACAACCAAAAATGCTGTATGCAACATTACTCAGCGACAGCCACATGGCATGACTGAGTCTGGTGGTTGCAGGGCTGATGACAAACAGACGCTGGCAAACACAATGATTGACTACTCCTTCACCAAGGACTTGCCATCTGATATAACATGACTTATGTAAAGTCTATGAACCAATGCTTAACCAACACGGCGCATGGTTGGTTCTTTAAGGACATTTTCACACCTGATAAGCCGGCTTCTGGTTCGCTTACTTGGTGCAAAATACAGTCAGCATAAGCCACGTGAGAACGTTCTTATCACCCATTGCTCAGATGCGTCTGGGACTTGACCAATAACGTAGCCCCTGACCTGAACTGGTCTAACATTGGTAAAAATATCCATGCGGGAAATCTACAGAAAGAAACTATAGGAAGTACATGGTCTTCCTCATCCCATAACGCATAGCATAGCTGGCTAAGGGAGCTTGTTATGTCCATACCACCTCTTCAACAAGGTATCAGTATGCTTGTTTGGTCTGATTTTGGGATGAACCCGAGTGCTATTGCAGTGTTCTCACCTGCCCAAACAGGCTGCAGCAAGGGTGTAAACAAACCAAACAAGGCAAGTGTGAAAGTGCCCTATTGTAACCTGTCAAACACATCCTCAAAGATTGCCCTGTGTGAACCCCCACTGTCTGACACGCTGGTGAACCCTGAGCTTTGTGTGTTAGGGAACGTTCATAGAGAGCGAGAGCATGAGGAACCAATTAAACCAGAGGCTGGCCCAGACCGGCCTTTGGGCGCCTTGTGTAGAGGATATCAGCTTGGCAGATTGCAGCAGCAGCAGGCTACCCTGAGCTGCCTCTGACCTGAAGATATCCCCGATCTTTTGACGCTGTGATCCTCACAACCGTGGTTCACAGCCTGGGATTTCCTCTGCTCGTGAATTGAGTGAGTGGAGATGAAGGGCCTTTGTGAATGGCACATGGGAATGGGTGAACTAGGTTACTCTAAAAAGGTATTGCATGCGTCTGTTTTTTGGCTACATTTAAATTTTTAATTTCACTACTTTGTTTTCTGGAGAGAGCTACTTTTTAGAAGGCTTGCCATGTTGAAACACCGTGTTGTCTTCTCATTCTTAGCAAACAAAAGTCAGTAGAGAAGAGTTTAAGGACACCTCAGCAGAAAACACAACTGAGCATTATGGCCGGCCGTTAATGAACACACAATGGACAGAAAAGCTTACAAACCCTAAAAGATACAGACTAGCTCCTATTTTTCATTCATTTTGCTCTTTCCTTTTCAACAAAACAATGTTCTAGGACCGTGGTGACTACATGCTGCTTTCTTTCAGGGCCACAGATGCAAATAGAGGAGAGACAAATGAATATCTATTTTGCACAGCAGCACCACGCGTTCCCTCCATTACATTTTCTAAAGAAAAATAGATGACTCCAATAAAAGTTGCCATGGAAACCAAAGTGTGGCCTCCAGCAGGCGGTTTCAGCTCGATGCCAACTGGAGAATGGCTAGCGAGTGCTGGGGAAGGGAAGGCAATCTTCTGAGTGAGTCAGGGAATACACCCTAAAGCACTGCTAAAATAAGACAGGTTACCACTACAGAAGCAAAACTCAGACAGAGGGTAAGTGGTGGATTTACAATGTCTATACTTCAAAAAGGAAAATCAATGTTGCAGTTTACTCAGTAAACTACCACAAAACATCAAAATTACATCACTGTAGTACCACAAGATGAAACACACTGCTGTTGGTGCATAAGAGCTATGAATCTGTAATGAGGGTGTGTTCCCTTAACTCACAAGATAATCTAAGTCTCAAACAATTCCTATTTTCTGCTTGCTTTTCTTGTCAATACTCCAATGCGGCAATTTATCAAGCAAACAGAATAAATATTTATGAGTTATTTGGTTTATTTCTTTTTGTGTCTACACTGCAGACTTTCCCGAGATCACTACTGTCCAAAGACCCGTACAGTGTACACAGACGAATACCAGAAAATATCCACAGAATCTAAACCGGAGAATGTCTGGATCTACCCGTTTAAAACATCCCTGATCCCGACAATTCTCACATTATTCTGACCTGGACTAGGGGGGCCACGCAGGTAAAGTGCGGGTCACAATATTATCGATATGTGTTCACATCTACAGCTCACCCTGGGCGACCGTGGCTCAGTTGGTAGACCGGGTTGGCCAATGATCCAAGGGTTGGCGGTTCGATCCCCGCCCGGCCACCTGTGTCATGGTTGTTGTGTCCTTGGGCAAGAAACGTCACCCACCTTGCCTGGTGTGAATGTGTATGACTGCTGTATGTTTGAGGTGGTGGTCGGAGGGGCCGTTGGCGCTGAATGGCAGCCACGCTTCCGTCAGTCTGCCCCAGGGCAGCTGTGGCTACTATCGTAGTTTAGCACCACCGGTATGACTGTGTGTGAATTAATGGAACCTGGAACCCTGAAAGCTCTTTCAGTCCTTAGGGAATAAAGCGCTATATAAATCCTATCCATTATTATTAACTCAAGCTAAATTCTGAGTCACAGCGCATGTGTAAAAAGTGCTCAATTCTGATTCCTGACTCACAACACCTGCTCATTTGCACAGGACTCAATTATTAGAGATTCAGCAAACCTAACAATTACAGAATCCCTGAATTAACGATGGGTCAAAATTGTGTAATGGTCGTAGTAACCAAACGGCATGCTGCTTCTATAAAGTGAAGTCTGTCACAGATAAACAAAGCCTTTATCATAACAGACAGTAATGTCTGCTTTAAAGACAAATGGTGCACAGCAGGTGAACCGTTTTATGGCGTGCCTTGTAGGACATTATGCAAACACGGAGTAATGGTGAATGAATCACCATATTTCCAGTCCCTCTGCAACCACTGGTGGCTTTTAGAGGTTAATTATTTCTGTCAGGACGACTCCATGAATGCTGATGAGGCAGACATACAAAGGCACTCATTTTGGTGATTTAAATGAGCCCAAAACAGAAGCCCATCAGCTACAGATTTGGCTTATCGCTTACACCAGATGTATTCTATTCTATCACCAAACTGCACACGTCGATTTCAACGTGCCAACAGTACTAGTGGGTCCCAAAAAGACCTGTCTATGTGTAAGCCGTCAATGCTTGCACCGCATAACAATACAAAGCCTGCTTACTGGCTTCTTAAATAGCAAACCATTCTCAGGATATTTTTGCGTGGTCACTCATTCAGCTCGGCACAGCAACACTCCCATTGTCGCTGGACAGGATGTGGGTCAGGAAGCTAAGCCATGCACACAGCCTTGTAGTAAAACTGTCCTCTTTATCTGTGCTGTCACTCTGTTATGTAACGGCCGCTGTGTGTATGTGTACAGTAGGTGGGAGGGAGGGCCAGCAGGGGGGCAACACATTCTGCTGACTTTGCATGGCCCCTGGATGTGTTTTCCTTGTGTTTGGGTCTGTTGAGGCATCACAGCAAAATAGTCTCTCCTACTGATGAGAAACCCAGCATAGCAAAGCAGGAACACCAGATAATACACTTTACTGGTCTATTACCTGCCAAACACCTATTACTTTAAAATAAAGGAATGTGGGTAAAACTGTTAAAAGACTGTTATTTAGAAAGCATGTTCTAACTGTTATATTAGGAGTTATAGTAAAAAGGTTATAGGTTAGTTATATATCCATCCTAATTTTGCGAATGGCTTAAAAGGCATACGGCATGACCAATGAAACTTATGTGTATTTAATGCGAGTAATATGCAATACAAAACTAAGAGTAACAAAGCACAAACTAAGATTAGGTAACCATTATCATCCAAAGTTAACAACTTCCAGATCTGCAAGTAAACTATAGCTTTATGGGCTAAATACAGCCAATATTATTAAACAGATTCGCTTTAAAGTTAAATGGATGCGTGACAGTGACTGTAAATTAAGTTTTATATTCTTCTCACATCCTCAGTTCACATCTAAATACGTAGACAATAGACATTACAAGATACATTAACAAAACTCAGAACTGTTTACAAAGCACATGCTGAAAAAAGTCTGGCTTGCCCTCATGCATTCTTTTTAAGCCATAGCCTAAATGTTACAATCTGATGGCCCCATCTCATTCAAAACTCCACACTTCAAATGTAGCTATACAGCAAATACAGCCAGCTATCAACACCACCACCAAAACAGATGTCACGTTGAAATGTAAAAAGCCACCTTTAGGCTATAACAATATAGCCGCCATACCAAACAAGTCGTAACACATTCGCTCTCCTATCCCATGACACTGTGCAATTCTGCAGGTGTGTGTTATGATTAAACAATGGGTTAGGACACGTGAGATTTTGTTTTCTCTCTACGTGCTCTGCCAAACAGACAGACGACGCCAAATGCAGGCAGTGTAAAACAGCACACATGGCAGAGCTGGAGCTGTCAACACGCAACACCTAGCTGTCAAACCAGACCGGGGGCTCACGGTCTCCCCCTGGCTTTAGTTCGCCGAAAGTACACAGCGTCCACAAGGCCTATCCCCGCGCTCGCCTTTACCAAAGAGAAAGTCAACAAAATGGTGGAACGTTGACGAGTCACGTGACTTCTTTGTGCTTTTGGGCGCACTTTCAAGTGAAACAAACCAACACAACACGGCTTACGAATACAATAACACATCTTTGTAACCTTATAACAACATATGTGGTAGAATGAAATCGTAATATTCAGTATTCATCGAGATCCGTCGTGTGCACGAAAGAGCCGTTATGGCCGCCATTTTGCACAAGCTTGCGCAGGCAACATAGTGGCGCCCCTCGCCATGAAAACACCGCCAAAATGATCCGCCACCGGTCGGGCGGCAATAGAAAAACATACCGATTCCTCCTCTTTCTCCATCCCCGTCGGCATCTGCGGCACGGCCCGGTTGATCGAGGCATACTCGTGCAGGTCCGGCAAATCCTCGCAGCGGAAGACGGGTAGAGGCTTACTAGCATCCAGAGCCCGCGCCCGAAACGACAATTTACTCATTTTTATATTAAAAGATGCAGCATAAATCTATTCGATCTGCTAGGAATAACAGCAGGTCTGCCTCGAGTTCTCATGGATGAATCTGTGGCGGTTCTAGCCAGTCGATTGAGGGCAAGGCAAGGGTCCGTAGCAGCGCGATCAGAGCCGGGGCAGGCCCGGGTCTCGGTCGCTCTCTGTCGGTGTATTTTCTCCTAGGCAGCGCTGTACTCCCCGGTTCAATACGCCATGGCCAACATGGCGGACATTACAAACTCATGCAGCTCTCTCCGCTCGCACCACGCGGCCCAACCCCCTCGATCACACAAACAGCCATTCCCACGCAGTTTTGCACGCGTGCGCGCTCGCGAGACCCTTGGGGTAGGGAGATGGAGGAGGGGGCGTACCGACGGTGGGGGCAAGATGCTGGATGCTGCTGATGAAGTGATGTGAACTGAACGTCCCAGGGTCGAGAGATGTTCTCATCCTGTAATACGTAAGGCTGATGCTGACGTATGAAAAAATATTTATTCTCGGAGTTATGAAAAAAAAAAAAAAAAACGTGGCTACAAAAAAAAAAAAACACAAATCAAGAACTGAACCGGTGTTATAAAATACAGGATTAGAATAACTATGTTTCTGGTTAAAACCAGAACCACCATTCATATGTAGGCTATTGCTTTTTCACCTCACAAGGACACACCATGGGACACACACCCTATTAAACGTAGGCCTATGTCGTGCGTTAAAATTGAAATTAATGTGCAAACAAAAATAGGACACGTTCTGTCCATTAGATGCGATTGTTTTGCAAATGTCGCCACCGTGTGGTACAAACACTAACATACTATAATCCTCCATTACAATAACAAGTGCACTGTTTCTACTTTACTATTCTGCTATGCACAACATAAACAGACAAAGCTTGAAAAGTGGGTAGGTCTACACATTTCCGTCTCCATTACTGTGATGTCATCAATTTTGTTTGTCATCAATACAAAGATTACGATAATTGACGTATTTGACATGCTCCTGCAAAGGATGGACACAATAACAGAAACATCTGACACCAAAATGGCTGCGCAATGTTTTAAATGTTAACATAGAAAATGTGTGGCAAATTGGTTTATGTTGCCAAATGTCTTTGATAATATGACATTCGTTACCACAAGCACACAGCCAGGCCCCCTTTACATAAAATGGCTGATGCGCTTCTGTAGTCTTCGACATTGTGTATTATCCTTTTGTTCAGAGAAATTATGTGGCTGGAATTAATGAAGAGTTTGCCACGGTGTTGTCATAATGTTTTTGAGTGTTCTTTACAAGATGATGGGAAGGATAGATCCATGGATTCACGCCTTGCCAAACCACAGAAATCAAGATACACTCAACATACACGACAGGCAACATGGTTTAATTTGTTAAGTGTCACTTTGTGTGATAAAGTGAAGGTAAATTCCAGAGCAGCATTGCTTTCGTGTTTGAAACTGTCAGGTGTGGACATCAGCTTGAAAGGTCTGAGGGAACTGGTCATCTGCACATAACTGATGAGATCAGCAATGTTATCTACATTTGACTACCCGTTAGCTGAGACGTCTTTTGCCATTCCCCGCTGATGACTTTCAATAATGTGGCATTGTTTTTCTCCTTTGGACTACATCTCTATGGATGTTTACGTATTTAAATCAAACCACTCTTGGTTATCTCACACACCATAGACAGGAGTCACCAACTTCCAAAGCTAATCATTTCTAAAAAAATGCTGGAATCAGCATGT
The DNA here is from genome assembly GCF_949987685.1 of Ammodytes marinus. Lineage (NCBI taxonomy): Eukaryota > Metazoa > Chordata > Actinopteri > Uranoscopiformes > Ammodytidae > Ammodytes > Ammodytes marinus. Next base: position 21,608,793 of record NC_137225.1, read on the forward strand.
TCGGCACAAATAATCCATGTTCTAAGTCGTCAAAATGATATCGCTTGTTGTTAAAATTCAATTTGGCAGCTGCTACACAAACCTTTTACACCAAATGAATTGTGCCAATACCTTTCACCTGCATAAGTATTACTGAAACAGAAGAAGTGGGTGTGCGGACATTGGTCATAGCAACCTGGTGTTTACATTATGATATACACACACGATTTGTAAATACTTTAATGTTTAGAATAGAATGAGAACAATAAGTAGTAATGCAACTAACCTTTCATGGTGGGTGAGAATTCCAGTGGGCATTGTGAATGACACAGATGTAGAAGGAAGCTGACACAATGATCATCATCCATTTGGGAGTAATATGCTTCCATCTGTAGGCCATAGAGACCTGTGAAATAGATAGGTGAAAAAAGAAAAAAACAGACTCATAGATATATAAAAAGAAGTGTGTTTAACAATGTCTAATCTGGGGGAAAATACATGCTTAATATGATGTATTAGCCAAAGGGATTCACCATGTCTCAGTATTTATTGTCACATTCTTTAATTACAGTCAACATCTGAGATAAGTGTCAACGTAGGGAGAGATAATTATCTACAACACACACAGGATTCCTACAGCTAAAGGCAAGTTAGATCTAAGACTGACTATTCTAAATGCTACTAGGAAATACATTAAAGTCAAATGAACTGACATTATAGAGAAAAACTACATCATTTAGGTTAAGAACAATTTTGCATTGAACATGAATTATTTGGTCAAGTGAAAAAGCAAGAACATTAATTCAAAACCTTGAAAAACGTTTGTATTTGGTATGACATTAGCTCAGGTCATTCAAAATACAACTAAAAAGCCGTTAATTATAATGATGTGTCACATAAACTGTTATTGTGTTAATGTTGCATCCTCCTATGCTGATCTGCATAACATTAATGTGAAGCATTGTACATTAATACATACAAGCAGATGCTACACTGTGTACTCTTTGAATAGCAAGAGAATTAAGACATTTTAACACCATTTAAGGCTTTATTTTCAGATGTACTTATTCATCCTTTTGAGACATGCTAAGGATCTGAAACCCTCCACACACACACACACACAAAATGGCAAGTTGAACATTTTCCAAATTCAATCGACGCTATGAGTTTATTTTAGAGGCAATCTGTTTAGGATTGCCCTTAACAATGTAGGGCACGTTTTTTTCCCCTTCATAATCACATTAGAGCAACCTATGTTGCAGAGTAAAGGGGTAAACAGAAAAGGACATACGACAGAAAATACTGTCAGAAATGGTCTTATAAAAATGTAAATGACAAGCATCCATGCACCCATTACAAAGCAGCTTTTCTTAAGACTGGTGTATATAATCCGTGTGGAGAGAAGCAAAGATCAGACACAGCTGTGTTTGCACAAGGAACAGCGACACCGAGGCTAGCTGACAGGCTGCTAATGCTAGCTCAGCCCATTTACAATGCGCCATTAAGCAGCAAGCTAACAGACTGACACCACTTTAATTTCAACTCAAAACTT